>NC_086450.1:510330985-510630985 GCF_028390025.1 Pseudophryne corroboree | reverse complement strand
TTCATGACATCTCTCATAGTGCTGAGGAGAGGACGCCAGGAGGATGTCTGGAAGCGGGAACGGGGATCGGTAAGTATGTCGTTTTTTATCTTTCTTAGTGCAGCGGGGGCATCTACTGGGGGCAATTTACGGGGGACATTACTACTGGGGAGGAGGCAGCAGCAAGGGGCATTACTGCTGGGGGGGCATTACTACTGGGGGCATTATTACTGGGGGGCATTACTACTGGGGGGGAGTCATCTATTGGGGAATTACTGCTGGGGGCATTATTACTGGGGGGCATTACTACTGTGGGGAGTCATCTATTGGGGCATTACTACTGGGGGGGGGGGGAGTCATCTATTGGGGCATTACTACTGGGGGCAGCTACTGGGGGATATTTTTACTGGGGGCATCTACTGGGGGCAAACTGCTGGGGGACATTAACTAACTACAGGGGCATTACTATAGGTGTAACTACAGGGGCACTACTACTGGCGGCGTAACTACAGGGGCATTACTACTGGCGGCGTAACTACAGGGGCATTACTACTGGCGGCGTAACTACAGGGGCATTACTACTGGCGGCGTAACTACAGGGCATTACTACTGGCGACGTAACTACAGGGGCATTACTACTGGTGGCGTAACTACAGGGGCATTACTACTGGTGGCGTAACTACAGGGGCATTACTACTGGTGGCATAACTACAGGGGCATTACTACTGGTGGCATAACTACAGGGGCATTACTACTGGTGGCGTAACTACAGGGGCATTACTACTTGGGGCTAAACTACAGGGAGGCCAAACTACTGGGCGATAACTACAGGGGCCAAACTACTGGGGGCATTACTACTGGGAGGCTAAACTAAAGGGGGGGTAAACTACTGGGGTCATAACTGCAGGGGCATTACCACTGGGGGCATAACTACTAGGGTGCTAAATGACTGAGGGTATTACTACAGGCAACATTACTACTGGGGGCAATATGGGCATTGCATAAGGGGCACCACTACTATGGGGTCTATATAAGGGGCACTACCAGTACAGGGGACATTGCATAATGAGCGCCAGGCTTGGACTGGCCCACAGGGGTACAGGGGAAACCACTGGTGGGCCCTACTGCCTGGGGCCCCACCTCCTGCTCTGAGGATCAGGTTCTAGACTGTGCACTTGAATTATACATTATACTTATGTTACCTTATACTGGACTATGGTGTATTTTCTACAGTGCATTGCTGTTATTACTCTGTTATTACTCTGGTACATTATCATGCATGCAGCAGCTGAATTTACTGTATAAATTTATGAAGGGGCCCAGACATTGCACTCTCTAATGGTTAGTCAAACCAATGAGGTGGCAGGCCACACCCCCTCTGCAGACTGGCCACACCCCTAAATATGGGCCTCTACCATTGCATACCCCCGGTGGGCCCTACATGCCCCAGTCCGACACTGATGAGCGCTACAACTGTGGGCATTGTATAAGAAGCGCTACTGTGGTGGGCATTATGTGTATTACGGGGTGCTACTACTGTGGGCATTATTACGCTGCCCCCTGCCCCTCACACACTGCCCCCTGTACCCAGCACCTTGACCTTCACACGCTGCCCCCTGTCCCTCAAACGCTGCCCCCTGCACCGAAGCCGCACGCAAATGTACTTGCCCCTTCCATGGTCCCCCCCTATCATTTTCTTCTGGATCCGCCCCTGGTCCCGCCCCCCATTTGCTCCGCTTCCTGCCATCTCCCTGGCTTTCTTGAAGTAGCTCTTTGCTGGGTGTTTTACCCCACAATGCGTACACGCGTGTTTGAACCTGCACCGTTCTCTCTCGCACTGTGTATCATTAAACCCAAAGCACTTGCCCTTCTCTTGCCCTTGTGAGCTAGGCCTCCCTGATTTGGCCCCGTCCTTGCCGGGCTGGCCCCCCTCCTTCTGCTGCGTGACCTCAAGCCATACTTCTATGTCCTTGGACCCGAAGCCCAGCGTCTTACGACCGCTGTGCTTCTCGCGAAACCTCTTGTCGTAGTCCCTCCATGCGCCCACTTTACTATCCTCGTACATGTTGTGTATCATGTTCATGTACTTCAAAACATTCATATGTTCTTTTGGACGGGTTTGAATGTAGCTTGCTGCGAACTTGTACATACTATTCAGCCATCTTGTGTAAGTTCTATATGCCAACAAAGCCTCTGGCCCCCTACCGGCTGCTTGGTCGCTCGCCTTTTTGGCCTCTGCCGTCATTGTAAACATGTCAACGTATTTTCCCTTGTGTATATCTTTTCTGACTTTACAATCGACGGGAGTGCGCAGCAGTGTGTCACAACTGAGGGCTGGTGTCGGCTGTGGGAAGCCTCAGTTGTAGGGGCTGAGGTATATGTGAACTTGGGTGGTGAGATAGGACTCCTAGACATATGTATGGACCTACAGCACCAAAGCCCAAAGGCGTGACCACGACAACAAAGGAAAGTTCAAAGGTTTTATTGAAACTCAGCTCACAAGCATATGTCGGCAGTTAGCAATTTTAAGAACAGCATAAAAGTCACAGTTCCCAGGAGTGCATATAGGCAGTCTCTAGGTGTGGTATAATTAAGCACAGTCTAGAAGGACTTAAAGATATGTCCTTACCAACACCGATGCCCTGGGTAGCTGATGGGAAACAGAAGCTGATGACTGAACAGCCGGGTTGTGCCAGATGGGACTGGTCCAATGGTACAGCTGAGTTTATAGTGCAGGAACGCACTAATGTAGCTTGAGTGCAAGGAATATACAGGAGATGCTTGGGAGCATATACAGGAGATGCTTGGGAGCATATACAGGAGATGCTTGGGATCGATGGCGAAACACCGATGATGGAACGAAGATCGATGGAAGAGCACCGATGGTGACTGGAGATCAATGGCAGAGCACCGATGGTGACTGGAGATCGATGGCGGAGCACCGAAGATGACTGGAGATCGATGGCGGAGCACCGATGGTGACTGGAGATCGATGGCGGAGCACCAATGGTGACTGGAGGAGATCGATGACGGAACACCGATGGTTACTGGCAGGGCAGAGCACCACTGGAAGCTGGAAGCCGGAAGCCGGAGTCGTGTAACTGCCGGTCACAGGATGCAATGCTGGGACACTGCAAGGTCTGGCTGCACCATGGAGAGTGGAACTGGTGCGAGTCTCTAGTGGAGTTTGCAGGCAGGAACGACCACAATAGGAAGAGACTGGTTTCACTAGGATAACAACTGAAGCACTGACAACTTTCCAGCCCAGGAACAGGATATTTATACCAGCTGGGAAGCAGGGATTGGCTGGCTGATTAAGCAGAGTCTAGAGTGCAGCTGCTGGATAATTAGGCAGAAACCAGAGTGCAGCTGATAGACTGAAAAGTAACATGTGAAGAAAACAAACATGGCTGTGCCCATGTTTGAACTTGGAGGGAAAGATTGTTTGTAACTTGCATGTGAGTTCTAACCATGAAGCTGCCAGAATCACAGTGAAGAGACTTAAGACAATGAGATGCAGCGTGCTGTATGCAGACAGTGCAGATGGAATCCAGGCTTGGGATGCTGGGACAGTCTCAGGAGGCATTTGGAAGGTAAATACTGATAAGGAATTACCTGGATCGTGACATAGTGGTTGCGCATGTGTGTGACTCTTCTAGGTCTGGCTCTTTCTCCTTCACCTTTTTTGTGTCTGGCTTCTCCAGCCCTCGCTGCTCCCTCTTAAAACGGTTAAACATTCTGATGAACTTTGCCTGCCCTGGGTTTGCTACACTAGCATTGTCGCTGCTGCTGTCCGAGTCTGAGTCATCGTCAGATGACCCTGCACCTGACTTACCCTCACTTTCCTCCGCTTGTTCTCCACTAGAGTCCGTGCCGGCCGATTGTTCTTCCTCGTCGCTCCCTTGCCGCCGTCCTTCCCTTTCCATTCTGGTTGACGTCCTTCGCTTCCTGGATGATGACCCATGACCGCTCCCCGAATCATTGCTCTTCTGAGTATTTGTGTTTGGGGAGACAGAGTTATTAGTGACTGTGTCCAATACGCGGCCCTGGTTTGAGTGCGTGATCCCTTCAGAGAGTTTGCTAATCTGATTGATTTAGTGGGGACTGTGAGACACGCCCGTTGCTCTCTTGAGCTAGCGGTTGCATGGGGGCGGAATGCGTTTGCTCTGTGATTATGCGTTTCAGCAAGCACGGCTGCAATGCAGTATCTGTGACTTGGGCGGGGGGAAGGGCAGATTCGGGAGCGCTTGATCGGGGATCTACCTGCTGCCCGGTTGGGGCTGGGGGTATGGAAGGCGGCTGTGAGGGCGGCTGCTGGTAGGCTGCCCTTGCAGCAGGCTGAACGCAGGGAGCTGGCACCAGAAGTGGTTAGGGGGAGGGTTGATGTGGGGTAGGCGAGGCAGATCCTAACTGTTGTGAGTACTGGGAAGGGGGCTGCGGTGAGTACGGTGCCTGCGGCTGTTGAAATGCCGCGTACGGTTGTACTTGCAGCTCGTGTTTCTGGAAGTATGGGTCTGGCTGCGTTAGAAGCTGCTCGGTGTATGGGGCTGTTAGCTGCTACCCGTAAGGTGGTGCCTGCTGCTGCCCAAGTGTTATGCACACCAGTGCCAGCAGGAATGTACTGGTGTCTGAACGGAGAGGGATGCAAAACAAATGAACTCACAGACAGACTGGGGAATATGACATTACATACACAGAAGGTGATAGAGTAACAAAATAAACACAAAGTGAACAGAGAAGCCCAAAGGCTAAGAAACTGGGGGTCTCCATAGTATTAGGAATGCTCAGATGGAAAGAAGCGAGATGTTGTGATTTAATACATAGAGAACCCGAAATGCTGTTGCTAAGGGCAACAGCAAAACCCTATAGGGTTACCAACGGGTGTGGCAGTAAACTCCTTGGTCAGAGATGGAATAATAGACACAAGAAGAGTCTCCACAATCCTAGTCCTCACTTGCAGTGCACCAGTTCAGCTTACTGCCACTAAACTGACACCTGGACACCTTGCACAGTGAGAAAGGATTTAGGGAGGCAAGTCCGAGAATACAGCCGCAAACTTGCTAGGTTCACAGAGTAGCAAAAGAACCCAAGGAAGGTTAAACGACTGACTCCAGTCTTACTGCTAGGTCTGGATTGGCAGAGTGTAGTACCAAATCCCAAGGCCTATTTGCATTAAGCAACAAGCAAATATAAAGTTACACAGTACTAGCTAACTTTCAGGAACTGACTAACCAACAAAGGTTCAGCAGCATCTGCCTAACCTGAGAAGAGGGTTTATATAGCAGGTGCTGTCCACGCCCCACTCAGACCTCACAGACTGTGAGCACAAAAACCAGCACCGGATCCCCTGCCGTGCACAGAGCCTGTAACCACTGCACAGCAAAAGACCTGAACCAGAGTATCAGCTGCGCTCAGGTTACTCCACTAGCACTTGCATCCCGGTTGCCATGACAACGTGGCAGCACAGGGCAGGAGACCCTAACAGTACCCCCCCTCTGACTAGGGGTCAAAGAACCCCTACCACCGGGTTTATCGGGGAACTGTGAGAAGAAAGAGCGTATCAGTCTGGGGGCATGAAGATCACAACTGCGCACCCACGACCGCTCCTCCGGGCCATACCCCTTCCAGTGCACCAAAAATGACAGCCGACCCCGAACCATCTTGAAGTCAAGAATCCTTTCAACAAAAAACTCCCTCTGGCCACGTATCAGAAGAGGGGTGTTACGATTCCTGTACTCCAGACTGGAGAAGATCTTATGGCAGAGATCTGAGTACAGGAATGAAATACAGGTTGTGGGAGCTGGAGAGCCTAGTAACCCCTGGCGCCCTAACTCCGTTGTCTCGCCCGTGTTATCAAAAATCCCCTGCGAGACTATGGTTGCTTGAGCCCATGGCAGCCGCGTTCGAAGGGCGGATTATGTCTGCCCAACCCCGATGCCCCCGCAGGTCTTAATGGGAGACAAGGGGAAGTCCGAGACAGGGTGATAACAAGGGGCCCTCTGACTAAGCAACCAAGCCAGGGGTTACAAGCTAACTTAACTAAATCAAAAGGTATGTGCGGACTAGCCGCCAGGGAAAAGGACAACCAAGGATCCACGGATCCGACACTCCTATCCGGCACCGCTGGACACCAGAGTGGATCTTGTGGAAGCGGAATCCTCCGCAAAGCTCCAGAACTCAAAATAAACACAATAATAAATAGTAGCGGACAAGCCGCAACACACGGCTGCGCCGCGACTCACGAACACCACCAGATGTTAAAGGTGCTCGGTCAGACTCCAGGAACAGATGGTAACTTCCGAGTACTGGATCACTGAGAACAGGAACAAACGAACAGACCGGGACTGGGAACTCTCTCTGCAGCAGAATCAGGCAAACAGGAAGCTCAGGAACTAGCAGGAACCAAGCTCAGAACTCAAGCAGACTGAAAACCCAGAAATATCACCAGCGTCTGTGAACTGCAATCAGCCAGCATATAACAGAGAGGCCTAATTAATAATCAGAGCAGCTGGCCTATTGCATGATTCCAACTGACAAGATGCAATTAGCAGCCAGGTGAGGCTGAACACATGGAACAAGCTGCAATTACACAGACTAACCAGCGGCAGCAGACAAGAGCATACTAAAACGGAGCAACAGGAAATCCTGGCATGCAAGACAACTTAATAAACATAAAATAGAAATGAACCACTACCTGTGGTTCATAACAGTATCCCCTCCTTAAGGGTGAGCTCCGAGCACCCCATGACACCCACGGGGAACATAAACAGAAGTATAACATGAAATACCTAACAAAAATGCAAAACAGGAATGAGCCACAGCCGTGGCTCATAACAAGGGGAAGGTCTTCCACTGGAAGAAGGATTACTAATCGCCCATTTTAAAAGGGAACAATGAAATGTTTTATTGATACCCAAAGAACGGGGCAGATCTAACTGAAATGCCACCAGATTGATAACCCTAGTGATCTTATAAGGGCCGATGAACCAGGGGCCTAACTTATGAGATGGCTGTCTCAACTTCAAATTCTTGGTAGACAACCAGACGAAGTCTCCTAATTTGAAGCTGCAGGGTCTTTTCCGCTTATCAAAAACCTTTTTGGTCACTAATGACACAGACACAAGGGCTTTCTTCACTTTCCTCCAAATACCTCTAAGGACCGAAACCACAGAGGAACCACCAGGCGTGGAGTCCAGGGGGTCAAAAGAATTGGCCTTAGGATGATGCCCATACACACAAAGGAAAGGAGAGATCCCTGTAGCAGAGTGAGCCGCATTGTTATAGGCAAACTCCGCCGTGGACAGATGAGCAACCCAGTCAGTCTGACACTTGGAGACATAACACCTGAGGAACTGCTCCAAGGACTGGTTCACCCTTTCAGTCTGCCCATTAGACTGCGGATGGTAGCCTGATGACAAGCTGACAGAAATCTGGAGATCGGAACAAAATGCCCTCCAGAATTTGGCCACAAACTGGGATCCGCGGTCAGAGACCACATCAAGTGGCAACCCGTGGAGGCGCACAACATGCAGCATAAATAATTCAGACAGGCGTCTGGCCGATGGCAGCCCAACCAGTGGAACGAAGTGCGCCATCTTCGAAAACCTGTCAACGACAACCCAGATGGCTGTCATCACCGAGGATTTGGGCAAGTCCACCACAAAATCCATTGAAATGTGGGTCCATGGCTTAGATGGAATAGAGAGTGGATGTAATGGGCCAACAGGAACCCCTCTAGGAGTCTTATTTTGGGCACAGATGTCACATGCCCGAACCCACTGATCCACATCCCTAGCCACCGAGGGCCACCACACTGCCCTAGATAGCAACTCCCGAGTTCTGGCAATGCCCGGGTGACCTGCCGACTTCTTGGCATGGAATTCCAGGAACACTCGCTGTCTTAACCTAGGAGGCACAAACAAAAGACTTACCGGAAGGTCTGGAGGAGCCTGCTCCTGTGCTCCTAGGACTAATGACAAGAGGTCCTGGGTAATGCCCACTTTAATACATGATGGGGACACAATGGGCAATGGCTCCTCGGTGGTCTCCTGGATTGGAGCAAAACTCAGCGAGAGCGCATCAGCCTTGATGTTTTTTGACCCAGGGCGATATGTTATCAAAAAATTAAAGCGACCAAAAAACAAAGCCCATCGTGCCTGCCTGGCATTGAGGCTCTTCGCTGACTCTAAATATGCCAAATTCTTTTGGTCGGTAAGAATTGAGACCACAAACTTAGCCCCCTGAAGCCAGTGTCTCCACTCCTCGAGTGCATCCTTAATAGCCAACAATTCCCGGTTACCCACATCATAATTCATCTCGGCAGGCGAAAATTTACGGGAAAAGTAAGCACAGGGATGAAGGCGATTATCAGACGCCCCCATCTGAGAGAGCACTGCCCCAATACCCATCTCAGAGGCATCCACCTCCACCACAAAAGGACGCTCTGGATCTGGGTGTCGCAGCACCTTGGCCGAGACAAATGCCCTTTTGAGACGGGCAAAAGCCGCTTTGGCCTCACAAGACCAGTGAGCAACATCCGCCCCTTTCTTAGTGAGTGCCACCAAGGGCGCCACTATAGATGAAAATCCAGCGATAAATCGTCTATAAAAAGCCCAGAAAACGCTGAAGCGCCTTCAAACTAGTGGGCTGCACCCAATCCAGGACTGCCTGTACCTTGGAACCCTCCATTTGGAAACCTTCTGGGGAGATAATATATCCTAGAAATGCGATTTGCTGAACTTCAAATTCGCACTTCTCAAGCTTCGCCCCAAGCCGGTGGTCTCTGAGTTTCTGGAGGACTAAGCGTACATGCTTCCGATGTTCCTCCAGGGAATGGGAGAAGATTAGGATGTCATCTAAGTATACAACTAATAGGCCCTACACACTGGCCGATATACTGAAAGATATGAACGATCTCGTTCATAAATGAACGAGAACTCGTTCATATCTTTCAGTGTGGAGACTCCAGCGATGAACGATGCGCGTCCCCGCGCTCGTTCATCGCTTGTCTCCCGTCGGCTGTGCATGCAGGCCAATATGGACGATCTCGTCCATATTAGCCTGCACTTCAATGCAGCCGGGTGACGGGGGGAGTGAACAAACTTCACTCCCCCCGTCACTGCCCCCCCGCCGCCGGGTCGCTCGTCGGCCGTATCTGCCGTCGGGCAGCTCGGCGGCGGGTCGGCCAGTGAGTAGGGCCTATAAGAATCTATCCAAATATTCCCTGAGCACATCGTTCATGAAGTCCTGGAAGACTGCCGGGGCATTACAGAGCCCAAAAGGCATCACCAAATATTCATAATGCCCTGAGTGGGTATTAAAGGCAGTCTTCCATTCATCCCCCTCTCTTATTCGGATTAGATTGTACGCACCGCGTAGGTCAATCTTAGAAAAAATGGTGGCAGTACGAAGCTGGCCAAACAAGACCGAAATGAGAGTCAGTGGGTATGAGTTTTTAATCGTGATACGGTTCAATTCCCTGAAGTCGATGCAGGGTCGCAACGAACTGTCCTTTTTACCCACGAAGAAGAACCCCGACCCAACTGGAGACTGTGAAGGTCTGATAAATCCCTTAGCCAAGTTCTCCTGAATGTACTCTGCCATTGCCTGAGTCTCAGGACGTGACAGGGAGTACAACCTGCTCTTGGGAAGCTTAGCATTCGGCAATAAATCAATGGCACAGTCATAGGGGCGATGGGGAGGTAGTACCTCTGCAACGTTTTTTGGAGAACACATCCGCAAAATCTGCATAACATCCTGGCAATCCTGGCAAACTTCGCTGCGAAAGCCTGACTGGAAGGCTCAAGCAACTCCTGAAACAATCAGTACCCCAACTAAGAATCTCCCCAGAGACCCAGTCAAATTGAGGATTGTGGGCCCTTAACCAGGGTAACCCCAACACCAATGGGGCAAAAGTACACAGTCACGTAAAAGGACTATTTTTCAGAGTGTGTGGCTCCAATAAACAAAGAAATCTGGCTAGTGCAAGAGGTAATTTTACCCTGGGATAATGGTTCCCCGTTTAACCCACAGATCTCAATTTCTGATGCCAAGGGTACTAAGGGAAACAGAGTGTTCCAGGGCGAATTGGCGGTCCATAAAAACCCCGTCGGCCCCACTGTCCACAAAGGCCTCAGTCTTGACAGTTTGACCAAGGATCTTCAAGGTCACCGGAATGATAAAAGTCTTCTTGGGAAATTCTGACTTCTGGCCTGACAGGATATTTCCCATCACCCTCAGGCCCTGAAGTTTTCCGGCTTTTCTGGGCATGATACTACCACATGACCTTTATTCCCACAGTACAAACACAAACCCTGGTGTCTCCTCCGCGTCTTCTCACGCGAGGAGAGGCGGGTAGCCCCAATCTGCATACGCTCCTTGGAAAATTCCTCAGAGTCTGAGGTTCCCTTGGGAAAGAAGGAAACCTTGGTCTCCCTTTCAAGCCTACGCTCTCTCAGCCGTCTATCCACCCGGATGGATAACTGCATGAGCTGATCCAAGCTATCAGGCAAGGGATATTGTACCAGTTGGTCTTTTATCTGGTTAGAAAGACCTCTTCGGTACTGGTGTCTCAGGGCTGGGTCATTCCACTGGGTATCATGGGCCAACCTCCAAAATTCCGTACAATAAACCTCAACTGGCCGTCGCCCTTGCTTAAGGATCGAAATCTGAGCCTTGGCTGAGGCCGTCTTGTCAGGGTCATCATACAACATGCCCAGTGCCGTAAAAAAAGCATCAACACTTTTAAGCGACGGACAGTCAGGCTGCAACCCATATGCTCAGACCTGTGGGTCTCCTTGTAGCAAGGAAATCACTATGCCCACCCGCTGAATCTCCGACCCAGAAGACTGAGGCCTAAGCCGGAAATATAGCTTGCAGTTCTCATTGAAACAAAAGAACTGCGAGCGATCTCCAGAAAAACGATCCGGGAGATTTACTTTCGGCTCCTTAACCCCTGAAGTTGCTGCTGCGGGAGCTCCGCCAGCGGCCTGCGAGGTGTGCATTTTAATGGACAAATCATTAAATTGTGGAGTCAGGACCTGCACCTGATCGACCACCTGTTGCAAAGTATTTTGAGGGGTATGCTCCATATTCCCACAAAATTTCAACCGGAGTATTTGGCTGCTGAATATGTTATGCACACCAGTGCCAGCAGGAATGTACTGGTGTCTGAACGGAGAGGGATGCAAAACAAATGAACTCACAGACAGACTGGGGAATATGACATTACATACACAGAAGGTGATAGAGTAACAAAATAAACACAAAGTGAACAGAGAAGCCCAAAGGCTAAGAAACTGGGTGTCTCCCTAGTATTAGGAATGCTCAGATGGAAAGAAGAGAGAGAACCCGAAATGCTGTTGCTAAGGGCAACAGCAAAACCCTAAAGGGTTACCAACGGGTGTGGCAGTAAACTCCTTGGTCAGAGATGGAATAATAGACACAAGGAGAGTCTCCACAATCCTAGTCCTCACTTGCAGTGCACCAGTTCAGCTTACTGCCACTAAACTTACACCTGGACACCTTGCACAGTGAGAAAGGATTTAGGCAGGCAAGTCCGAGAATACAGCCGCAAACTTGCTAGGTTCACAGAGTAGCAAAAGAACCCCAGCAGGTTAAACGACTGACTCCAGTCTTACTGCTAGGTCTGGATTGGCAGAGTGTAGTACCAAATCCCAAGGCCTATTTGCAGTAAGCAACAAGCAAATACAAAGTTACACAGTACTAGCTAACTTTCAGGAACTGACTAAAAAACAAAGATTCAGCAGCATCTGCCTAACCTGAGAAGAGGGTTTATATAGCAGGTGCTGTCCACGCCCCACTCAGACCTCACAGACAATTGCTGGTGAATGTCAGCATGCATAGCGTCTGACATCCCCATTCAGTGCCCCATATCTGCGGACAGTGCATACATCACTTATCATTCAGCATTATTTTACAGACAGCGGGCGCCGGCATTTGAGAGCTGATGATGTCATTTCATACTGTCTTTCTCAAGGCAACCACCTGACTACCATTACACATCAGGGTGGCTCATACATTGATCAAGCTTCTGAATATGGGTTTTTGAGATTATGGGTAGGATGTACTAAATGGAAAATGTGGTAAAAACCCCATTTTCGGGGGGTTTACCGCATTTTCATATGTACTAACCCTGGCGGCACAATTGAATCCTATGGGCTTTTTACTGCAGGCCACCGCCTCCCCCCGGCATACCTGTGTGCAGACAGCCCTGGCCCTGGAGCCCAAACTCCTCTTCCCCCTAGCAACACAGCTGGAGGTCCTTCCGGCTGCAGGGAGGAGGAGCCTGGGACGGACTACTTCCTTATTTGCCGTCCTGGGAAGTGATGGAGGCCCCAGAGAGGTGACGGAGACCCACCGCACACCTTCTAACAGGTATCTCCTGGTATCACCTTCTAACAGCCTCCGTCATCGTATTGCAATGTTAATCCCGTATGTTAGTGCATATGTGATTAGCATCTCTGCTGTAGGTGGCGATGGGCGGTGATGTATTTTAGTACATCCCGCCCTATATAACAAAAATTGTTCTGAACCTTTTTCCCTGGACAGCATAGGCACAATAAATTGTATACAGAAAGCCACCAGTTTCTTTATTTCATTCATCTTTAATAAACACATTTCATTTTTATGCATGTATTCATTGACTATGTATTAATATATTTCATTACTGTGCTGTTATGTAACAACATTTTAATATATCTTTTTATCCTACAGAGGGCGGCATCACCACCAGCACTGTCTGCCTGGCACAGACCCTCCTTACTAGCAGAGAACAGACCAGCACCGGATCACTGACCGCTGGAGTCTGCGGATCAGGGGAACTCTGCACCCCAGTTATAGGGAACTTTATATGTTGTTATAACTTAGTCAATCCAAAAGTTATGGATGGAAGTTACTGTTTGATGAGCACACATTAATTATACAGTATAGATCTCACCTCTACAATAGTATTTGGTTTGTCTTTGATTGATCAGGAAAGTAATAATGTTCATTTTAATAGGAAAGAATAAATAATGATCCAAAGAAATACATTACAGGTTGAGTATCCCTTATCCAAAACGCTCGGGACCAGAGGTATTTTGGATATGGGATTTTTCCGTATTTTGGAATAATTGCATAGCATAATGGGATATCATGGTGTCTAAGCACAGAATGCATTTATGTTTCATATACACCTTAAACACACAGCCTAAAGGTCATTTAATACAATATTTTTAATAACTTTGTGTATTAAACAAAGTTTGTGTACATTGAGCCATCAAAAACAAATGTTTCACTATCACACTCTCGCTCAAAAAAGTCCGTATTTCGGAATATTTGGATATGGGATACTCAACCTGTAGTAATATTCAGTCATTCATTTTCCACAGTAAGATAATATATTTTATGATTTCTTTCAAATAATCTCCTTGTTACACTATTTACTTTATGATTTTGATGCAGCATTTGTCATACACAAAGAATGCAGTGTGCAGGGGCTCAGTGAAGGTGGCGGAGAAGGTGTGTAAGTGTCTGATGGGGTCACACAGCTGATAGAAGGACAGACGCCCGGCCTCATAGTCCAGGTATATCCCTACTGTCTGCATACGAGAACCTGGTCTTATTTCGATATTATTACATATACTGTTATGACATGTTACAGGGTTGTCAACAAAGTACAGACCCCATGACTTGTCATTAAAACCAATAAATGATTCATTACCCTTTATCTTTCTCTCTATACTCTGAACGGCCACCCCTATCAGCCATTTCTCTGCTGCACTTACATCCACTTCCCAGTAATGTCTCCCAGATGAGAAGCTAGAGGAGCTTAACACCTGCCGGACTATAAACCTCTCTGGTCCATCTGGTCTCTGCTTATATACATCAGTACCAGAAGCAGATCTGCGATCCCCTGATATAATAATGTAACCAGAGGCTGTCTTTATATCCAGTAATATGTCTGATTTCTCCATAACTGAGAGCTGTCTCTTTGTCTGTAGATCCATCAGATTATCGGACAAGTGTAAAAGTCCCCTGTGTAATATCTGTGATATTATTCCCTCATTCACACATCCAGCAACTCTTACATCACTGGTGACATCACAGCTCCTGTGACTAATGACATCACTCTCTGGTTCCTCCTTCAGGACAGTTAATGGATCAGTCATGTTACATATCTCCTCAATGCTACTAATCTTCCTGGACATCTCATCCTTCTGTGTCTCCAGCTGTGTGATCAGATCAGAGACTGAGAGTGACATCTGCTCTTCCTGCCTGATGATCTCACCCAGGACCTCCCTCTCCAGGGTGTCTAACTTCTCCCTGATGTCTCTAAACAGATCAGTGACTCTCTTAGTGACACCAGCGGCTTTCTCCCTCTCCTCTCTCCTGTGATCCTGCAGACGCTGCACTCTCCTCTCAGTTTCCTCTCTCTCAGACTTCAGGGTCTCAGTGACAGATCTCAGTGTCTCTTTTTTCCTCTCAAAGACCATATTCAGAAGCTCCACGTGGTGCTCCTGGTGGTCTCCAGCCACCCAGCAAGACGTACAGATAGCCGCTGAGTCCTCAGAGCAGTAATACTTCACTGTCTCCTTGTGTATGGAGCATTTTTTTGCCTCAAGGGACATAGTGGGTTCAGTTAAAACATGTTCAGCAGATTTACTGTGTTTGCTCAAGTGTTTGTCACAAAATGAAGCGTCACACTGCAGACATGTTTTAGTAGCCGGCACAGGAGAGTCACAGTAAGTACAGAAGATCGGGGTCTCCTCCGGCTCTGGGTGACTACATAGGAAACGTTCCACAATGTTACTCAGCTTCCTGTTCTTCTCCAGTGCTGGGCGTTCCTGATACTCTGCCCTGCACTCCGGACAGGAATAGCCCCCAGAACCCTTCTGTGTATCCAGTGCACTCACAATACAGTCCCGGCAGAAGATGTGGCCACATCTCAGGGATACAGGGTCTGTGTAAGTGGTCAGGCAGATGGAGCAGCTCAGCTCAGCTTTCAGGTCTGCAGACGCCATTCTAGAAAACAGGAAGAAATGAAAGATCAGTACAGAGGGTGGGGCTGAGCAGTAACATCCACAGAAAGATATTTGCAGTGTTGGGCAGGGGCCATGATTAAAGAGTATCCAAAGCTACCAGAGGTCTTGGATAATCATTAGAGAGCGTATTATCTGGGACAGTTTAAACAGATATATAATAAGCTCTGATAGTACATGCATGATAAAGTACCAGATTGATGACAGCAATCTTTATTTTTGATCTTCATGGATTCGGTTAAATCGGGTATGGTTCCTAAGGACTGGCGTATAGCGGAGGTAGTGCCAATATTTAAAAAGGGAAGTAAAGCTGAACCAGGTAATTATAGACCAGTTAGTCTTACATCTATAGTGGGGAAAGTATTGGAAGGTATTCTAAGGGACAGTATTCAAAAGTTCCTTGAAGCAAATAAGGTCATTAAAAGGAACCAACATGGATTTGTGAAGGACAGATCATGTCAGACCAACTTACTTGGCTTTTATGAAACAGTAAGTGTGAACTTGGGTCAGGGTAAGGAGGTGGATATAATCTTTTTAGACTTTTGCCAAAGCTTTCAACACTGTACCGCACATGCGTCTTATCTATAAGCTCAAGAAATAGGGCTAGGGAGCACAATATGCACTTGGGTCAGTAATTGGTCAGATAATAGGGGCAGCGTGTTATGGTCAATGTATCATTTTCAAATTGGACTAAAGTACTAAGTGGTGTGCCACAAGGGTCTGTACTTGGACCACTTTTGTTCAACATTTTCATCAACGACCTAACGGTATGTCTAGAGAGCATGGTGTCAATTTTCGCAGACGATACCAAATTATGTAATGTTATAAATACGGAGGGGGATGCTGAGTCTCTTCAGAATGACTTAACTAAACTGGAAGCATGGGCAGCAAAATAGAGAATGAGATTCAACACAGACAAGTATAAGGTAATGCACTATGGGGGCAAGACCAAAAATTACACCTACATACTAAATGGAATAATATTAGGGGATTCTGTACTGGAAAAAGACTTAGGGGTTCACATAAATAACAAATTAAGCAGCAGTACCCAAAGTAGGAGTGCAGCAAAGAAGGCTAATAAGATATTAGCATGCATAAAACGGGGAATTGATGCTAGGGACGAGAGTATTATACTCCCATTATCAGGGGCGGAAGTCCCGGAGGCAGCGGAGTTGGCTGCCGCCGGGCTCCTGACCTGCAGAGGGCGCCTCGCAGCGCCCGCTGACTTTACACAAATTGACATGCGGACGATCGTCCGCATGTCAATCTGCGGTCTCCCTCCCTGCTGTGTTGGAGGGACACGGAGCGCATAGAGCGTCTCTCCTGTGTCCCTCCCTGGCTCTCTCCCCCGGCGGTCTAATACAGGAAGTGCCGTTCGTGAGCTCTGATTGGCTCACGAACCGGCACTTCCTGTATTAGACCAGCCGGGGGAGAGAGCCAGGGAGGGACACAGGAGAGACGCTCTATGCGCTCCGTGTCCCTCCAACACAAGGGGGGGGGGGCAGGCACTGGGGGCATATACCTGGCACGAGGGGGGGGGGGAGACCTGGCACTGGGGGGCATATACTTGGCACTGGGGGGCATATACCTGGCACTGGGGCACTGGGGGGCATATACCTGGCACTGGGGGGCATATACCTGGCACTGGGGGGCATATACCTGGCACTGGGGGGGGGAGACCTGGCACTGGGGGGCATATACTTGGCACTGGGGGGCATATACCTGGCACTGGGGGGGGGGGGGAGACCTGGCACTGGGGGGCATATACCTGGCACTGGGGTCATATACCTGGCACTGGGGGGGGAGACCTGGCACTGGGGGGCATATACTTGGCACTGGGGGGGGGAAGACCTGGCACTGGGGGGGGAAGACCTGGCACTGGGGGGGCATATACTTGGCACTGGGGGGCATATACCTGGCACTGGGGGGCATATACCTGGCACTGGGGGGGGGAAGACCTGGCACTGGGGGGCATATACCTGGCACTTGGGGGGGAGACCTGGCACTGGGGGGCATATACCTGGTACGAGGGGGGGGGAGACCTGGCACTGGGGGGCATATACCTGGCACTGGGGGGGGGGGAAGACCTGGCACTGGGGGGCATATACCTGGCACTGGGGGGCATATACCTGGCACTGGGGGGCATATACCTGGCACTGGGGGGCATATACCTGGCACTGGGGGGCATATACCTGGCACTGTGGGGCATATACCTGGCACTGGGGGGCATATACCTGGCACTGGGGCGGGGGGCATATGTGGCACTGGGGAGAGGGATATATTTGGCACTGGGGGCATATACCTGGCACTGTGGGATAAGATCTGGCACTGGGGGCATATACCTTGCCCTGTGGGGGAATATCTGGCACTGAGGGCATATACCTGTCACTGGGTGCATATACCTGGCCCTGTGGGGGAATATCTGGCACTGGGGGCATATACCTGGCACTGTGGGGGGAAGATCTGGCACTGGGGGCATATACCTGGCCCTGTGGGGGAATATCTGGCACTGGGGGCATACACCTGGCACTGTGGGGGAAGATCTGGCACTGGGGGCATATACCTGGCCCTGTGGGGGGAATATCTGGCACTGGGGGCATATGCCTGGCACTGTGGAGGAATATCAAGCACTGGGGGCATATAGCTGGCACTGTGGGGGAGTAGGCACTGAGGGGGCATATGTGGCACTGTGGTGGAATATTTGGCACTGGGGGGAGCAGGCACTGAGGGGGCATATGTGGCACTTGGGGGGGGGTATATTTGGCACTGGGGGCATGTACCTAACACTGTGGGGGGAATATCTGGCACTGGGGGCATATGTGGCACTGGGAGCACGGCCCTAGCAACAAGCACTAACCCCTAGCAACAAGCATGACACCCAGTGCATGAACCCCCTGGCAACGAGCATGACACCCTGAGCATGAAATCCCCTGGCACCGTGCATGGAACCGCTGGCAACGAGCATGACACCCAGTGCATGAAGCCCCTGGCAAAGAGCATGACACCCTGAGCATGAAAACCCCTGGCACCGTGCATGGAACCAAGAGCATGAAACCCCTGGCAACGAGCAGGTAATTTAAAAGTAATTAGAAGCCTTACTGTAGAACTTAATGTGTAATGGGCATTACGGTGTGTGGCATAATGTATCACGGATATTGCGGTGTGTGTCATAATGTGTCGGGCATTACGGTGTATGGTATACTATATCGCGGGCATTGTGATATGTGGTATAATGTCTCAGGCTCATTGTGGTGTGTGTTATACTGTGTCAAAGACATTGTATGTGCTATAATGTATCAAGGGCATTGCAGTGTGTAGCATAATGTATAATGGGCATTGTGATTCCTGTCATAATGTGTCACAGGCATTACGGTGTGTGGTATAATGTATCAGGGGCATTGCAGTGTGTAGCATAATGTATAACGGGCATTGCGATTCCTGTCATAATGTGTCGGGGGCATTACGGTGTGTGGCATAATGTGTCGTGGGCATTATGGTGTGTGCATATTGTGTCATGTGCATTATTGTGTGTGGCATAATGTCTACGGGCCACTGCAGTATGTGGCATAATGTATACTGGGCATTACTATAAGGAGGAAAAATTACAAATAATGTAAGGGGCATGAATCAGTATTATTTTTCTTTTCCGTCTGGGCGTGCAGGTTGGAAAACTGGGGTATAACGCAGTCTTTTCCTGCAATGTCACGCCCCTTTATGGTAACCCACGCCCATCCCAACGAAGCCACACACTCTATACTGCCAATTATGGAGGGGGGGGGGGGCAAATAATTTTTTGGCTTGGGGGAGAAAAATTTCTAGTTACGTCACTGAACTGACTCATTCCTGTAAGCCGCCACCACAGCGCAAACCCCAGGAGAGTACGCTGGTGCGCGCCTGCTGTGGGAGGTAGGAGAGGAGCTGCTGCTACCGTTGCCCCGCTGCTGTGGGGAAGGGGGGGACGGGATGGATGGACACACGTGCGAGGCGGTGTTTAAGAGCTGGTACCACGCTTGCCTTGGATTCCACTTCCTAATTGCGCTCTGCCTCCGGTAATTGGGGAGGAGAGAAGAGCCTTCTTTCACTACACAAGGTATCCATCTATGCTCCCTTTCTCCCTGTATAAGTGCACTGCCAGTATACTGTATGTATGTTTGTGTATATATAGATAGAGGTAGGGAGGGGTCTGGCACAGCCACATAATAGACTAATACATTGGGTACCCTCACAGCAAAGTAGTTTAGCAAAATAGAGGTGGTGCGGCACTCCAATGATTTGCACACTGACACCAATTGAAGTAGTGCAACGTTTCAATGCCCGTTTAATGAATCTGCATTTTTGTCATATATACAATGACCCCCATTCTGCCTCATCCCGTCCTCCAGACCTCTGTTACTCCATCTGCCCCCCCCATTTGCCAAGTCCTTCTGCCCGCCCGCGACCATCCCTCCCCATCTACCTCCCATAATTAATTGTCCTCCCGCAGGGAATACATATGTTTTACCGACAGACGGGATGCCGTCTGTCAGCATCCTGACAGCAGCATCCCGTCCGTCAGAATGCTGGCAAGGGGCGTGCGTAATGAAGGCCCTTGCTTGTTGCGCTCGCAACTGAGTGGTCTCGGTGGTTCCCATCCCACTCTATTGGTGTTGTGGACTCCCACGAATGGGAATAAGACCTGTGAGACGGTATTCTGGTGTCGGTATCCTGACCGCTAGGAATCCCGACAGCCAGCAAAATGATTGCCTCCCCTCCCGCAGTATCGGTCACATAATAGACTCACTTTCAGCTCCAGGCCCATGTGGACCCTAAACTGGCACTGGTCTGCTGGGATGTATCATTAGCACAAGGTTAAAAATGCAGCCAAACCTCCAAAAATGCAGTTTTCATAGGTTTGGCAGCTTACTACTTATCCACCAAGCCTAGACCCCAGGGCTTGGATGCGGTGGGCAACACCATCTTTAGATGGGTTTCTATCACATTTCCCATTGGACCCCTCCCAGCACCCCCCAGTGGGGCGCATCAGCCCACGCATGCACAGATAGGACTCCGGATCATACACCGGGAAGTTCTACTGTATCATGGCAAAGAATAGCTCTCACCGCAAGAGCTGTCCTTTGGAAATTTCTTCATGCATACGCCATTATGCTTGCAAAGAATGGCAGGATATATATATATATATATATAACCTGCAGGATCAATATTGGTGTGGTGTGTATGTGTATATATATATATATATATATTTTTTTTTTTTTTTGCCTCTATATAGGGGGGCACCTGTATTTATATTGCCTCCGGGCGTCTAGGACGAACTTACGCCACTGCCCATTATATAGATCACTAGTGAGGCCACATCTTGAAAACTGTGTGCAATTTTAGGCACCATATTATAAAAAGGATATCCTGGAGCTAGAAAATGTTCAGAGGCGGGTGACCAAACTAATCAAGGGCATGGAGACGCTGGAATACGAGGAAAGGCTTGCAAGGCTAGGCATGTTTACATTGGAAAAGAGGAGGCTAAGCGGGGACATGATCAACATCTACAAATATATAAGGGGTCAATACACAGGGCCTGTTTTCTATAAGATCAGCACAGAGAACACGTTTAGGTTAGAGGAGAGGAGTTTCCGCACATTGAGGCGAAAAGGTTTTTTCACAGTAAGGACAATACGTGACCCTTCTACTATTTCCCACCCACACTCAGGGGTCTATTCAGGAAGCAGATAAAAAAGTGTGGAGCAGTGAGCCAGTGGAGAAGTTGCCCATGGCAACCAGTCAGCTGCTACGTATCATTTTACAGAATGCATTTTAGAACTGTTACCTCAACAATGATTAATTGCCATGGGCAACTTCTACACTGGCTCACTGCTTTATGTCTAGACCCCTCAGTCCCCATTTCTGCTCCACTAACCGAGTCAGATTGTGCATCTGGTGACCTTCGTACGTTACATATATTGGACGAGCTAGATTCCAATATGGAATAAGGGGGTAATTCCAAGTTGATCGCAGCAGGAATTTAGTTAGCAATTGGGCAAAACAATGTGCACTGCAGGGGAGGCAGATATAACATGTGCAGAGAGAGTTGGATTTGGGTGTGTTATTTTGTTTCTGTGCAGGGTAAATACTGGCTGCTTTATTTTTACACTGCAAATTAGATTGCAGATTGAACACACCCCACCCAAATCTAAATCTCTCTGCACGTTATATCTGCCCCCCCCCCCCCCCCTGCAGTGCACATGGTTTTGCCCAGTTGCTAAAAAATGTCCTGTTGCGATCAACTTGGAATTACCCCCTAAATTATTAACACTACACAACCAAGTGACAAATTAAGTCATCCTATTGTGGACTAGAAATCTGTCTACCTGTAAGATTATATTTAGCCCTGGTATCTATAAAGTTCTGTGTGATTTATTAGTCAAAAATAAAAAACAGTAACAGTAGAATGACATTGATCGCTATTAAAAAATGTTCGCAGCGCAGTGATTAAGTGAAAAAGTGGCACTTCTGTTCATGCGTATGCGGCACAGTGCGCAAGCGCGATGTACTTTCACAACGGCCGATGTATTTTTACACAAGGTCTAGCGACGCTTTTTAGTCGCACTAGCCGCCACAGAGTGATTGACATGAAGTGGGCGTTTCTGGGTGTCAACTGACCGTTTTCAGGGCTTGTTTGAAAAAAAGCAGGTGTGCCAGGTAAAACGCAGGCGTGGCTGGCCGAACGCAGGGCGTGTTTGTGACGTCAAATCTGGAACTGAACAGTCTGAAGTGATCGCAAGCGCTGAGTAGGTCTGAAGCTACTCTGAAACTGCACTTTTTTTTTTCTTGTGTAGCCGCTCTCCGATCCTTTCGTTCGCACTTCTGCGAAGCTAAAATACACTCCCAGTGGGCGGCGGCATAGCGTGTGCACAGCTGCTAAAAACTGCTAGAGAGCGCTCAACTCGGACTGACCCCCATTGTATGTACATGGGTCAATGTTTTCTTAGTGCGGATGCGTCTGAGCTGCCATGCGTGCGCACAGTGATTGGACTGCGATAGCGGACACACCAAGGAATTAGCCACAAAGTGAGTGAAGGAAGACAGTGTTTGGGGGTGGTAACAGGGAAACACGGGTGTCTCATGGCCATATAGAAAGCATTTTCTCGGTATGCATAACAGTGGCATGTGGTGAGGTGAGGCAGAGCCTTTCCTCTCATACTCCAGAATACGCCAGAATTTTGACTATACAAAGTATATGAAAAATACAAAGAATATATTAGAAATATCTTTCTGTTACTCTAATCATTTTTATAGTCAAAACTCTGAAAGTAAAGCAGTGCCCCCCTGCTGCTGCACTTGTGTATAATGCCCACATGTATATACTGCTACACCCGTGTATAATGCCCACATGTATATACTGCTGCACCCGTGTATAATGCCCACATGTATATACTGCTGCACCCGTGTATAATGCCCAAATTTGTATACCGCTGTACCCGTGTAGAATGCCCACATGTATATACTGCTGCACCTGTGTATAATGCCCGCATGTATATACTGCTGCACCTGTGTATAATGCCCAAATTTGTAGACCGCTGTACCTGTGTATAATGCCCACATGTATGTACTGCTGCATCTCTGTATAATGCCCACATGTATATACCGCTGCACCTGTGTATAATGCCCACATGTATATACCGCTGCACCTGTGTATAATGCCCACATGTATATACCGCTGCACCTGTGTATAATGCCCACATGTATATACCGCTGCACCTGTGTATAATGCCCACATGTATATACCGCTGCACCTGTGTATAATGCCCACATGTATATACCGCTGCACTTGTGTATAATGCCCACATTATATATATATATATATATATACAGCTGCGCTTGTGTATAATTCCCACATGTATATACTGCTGCACCTGTGTAGCCCACATGTATATACCGCTGCACCTGTGTATAATGCCCACATGTATATACTGCTGCACCTGTGTATAATGCCCAGATGTATATACTGCTGCACCTGTATATAATGCCCACATGTATATACCGCTGCACCTGTGTATAATGCCCACATGTATATACTGCTGCACCTGTGTATAATCTCCACATGTATATACTGCTGCACCTGTGTATAATGCCCACATGTACCCATGGGCTCATATATTGTGTGTAAGTCTGGCTCTGTAAATAGTGCATATATTAGCAGTCACGATCTTACTGTTACTGGAGAGCCCGCAGCGTCCCGGGAGAGCAGCTCGGCCTGCGCGTCTACACAGCACTCACACTCTGCGACATGACCCGATTTGTGACGATGATACCGATGTATCAGCAGCTGTACGCCATTGGATGGATATGATGGGGTAGCAGTGGGCGTCTCTATGCTCAGGTTATCTTCTGCCCATATTAGCATTAGGGATGTGCACTTGAAATTTTTCGGGTTTTGTGTTTTGGTTTTGGGTTCGGTTCCGCGGCCGTGTTTTGGGTTCGAACGCGTTTTGGCAAAACCTCACCGAATTTTTTTGGTCGGATTCGGGTGTATTTTGGATTTGGGTGTTTTTTTCAAAAAAACCTAAAAAACAGCTTAAAACATTGAATTTGGGGGTCATTTTGATCCCATAGTATTATTAACCTCAATAACCATAATTTCCACTTATTTCCAGTCTATTCTGAACACCTTACACCTCACAATATTATTTTTAGTCCTAAAATTTGCACCGAGGTCGCTGGATGACTAAGCTCAGCGACCCAAGTGGCCGACACAAACACCTGGCCCACGTAGGAGTGGCACTGCAGTGTCCCGCAGGATGGCCCTTCAAAAAACTACTCCCCAAACAGCACATGACGCAAAGAAAAAAAAGAGGCGCAATGAGGTAGCTGTGTGAGTAAGCTAAGCGACCCTAGTGGCCGACACAAACACCTGGCCCATCTAGGAGTGGCACTGCAGTGTCACGCAGGCTGGCCCTTCAAAAAACTACTCCCCAAACAGCACATGACGCAAAGAAAAAAAGAGGCGCAATGAGGTAGCTGTGTGACTAAGATAAGCGACCCAAGTGGCCGACACAAACACCTGGCCCATCTAGGAGTGGCACTGCAGTGTCACGCAGGATGGCCCTTCAAAAAACTACTCCCCAAACAGCACATGACGCAAAGAAATATTAAAGAAAAAAAGAGGTGCAAGATGGAATTGTCCTTGGGCCCTCCCACCCACCCTTATGTTGTATAAACAGTATATGCACACTTTAACCAACCCATCATTTCAGCGACAGGGTCTGCCACACGACTGTGACTGAAATGACTGGTTGGTTTGGGCCCCCACCAAAAAAGAAGCAATCAATCAATCTCCCCTTGCACAAACTCCCTCTACAGAGGCAAGATGTCCACCTCATCATCGTCCGATTCATCACCCCTTTCACTGTGTACATCCCCCTCCTCACAGATTATTAATTCGTCCCCACTGGAATCCACCATCTCAGATCCCCGTGTACTTTCTGGAGGCAATTGCTGCTGGTGAATGTATCCAAGGAGTAATTGATTATAATTCATTTTAATGAACATCATCTTCTCCACATTTTCTGGAAGTAGCCTCGTACGCCGATTGCTGACAAGGTGAGCGGCGGCACTAAACACTCTTTCGGAGTACACACTGGAGGGAGGGCAACTTAGGTAGAATACAGCCAGTTTGTGCAAGGGCCTCCAAATTGCCTCTTTTCCCTGCCAGTATACGTACGGACTGTCTGACGTGCCTACTTGGATGCGGTCACTCATATAATCCTCCACCATTCTTTCAATGGTGACAGAATCATATGCAGTGACAGTAGACGACATGTCAGTAATCGTTGGCAGGTCCTTCAGTCCGGACAAGATGTCAGCATCAGACTGCCCTGCATCACCACCAGCGGGTGGGCTCGGAATTCGTAGCCTTTTCCTCGCACCCCCAATTGCGGGAGAATGTGAAGGAGGAGATGTTGACAGGTCGCGTTCCGCTTGACTTGACAATTTTCTCACCAGCAGTTCTTTGAACCCCTGCAGACTTGTGTCTGCCGGAAAGAGATCCAACGTAGGTTTTAAATCTAAGATCGAGCACGGTGGCCAAAATGTAGTGCTCTGATTTCAACAGATTGACCACACGTGTATCCTGGTTAAGCGAATGAAGGGCTCCATCCACAAGTCCCACATGCCTAGCGGAATCGCTGTGTTTTAGCTCCTCCTTCAATGCCTCCAGCTTCTTCTGCAAAAGCCTGATGAGGGGAATGACCTGACTCAGGCTGGCAGTGTCTTAACTGACTTCACGTGTGGCAAGTTCAAAGGGCAGCAGAACCTTGCACAACGTTGAAATCATTCTCCACTGCGCTTGAGACAGGTGCATTCCACCTCCTTTGCCTATATCGTGGGCAGATGTATAGGCTTGAATGGCCTTTTGCTGCTCCTCCATCCTCTGAAGCATATAGAGGGTTGAATTCCACCTCTTGCTTCAGATGATGGCAGGGCAGGTTCAGGTTTTTTTGGTGGTGCTCCAGTCTTCTGTACGCGGTGCCTGCACGCCGAAAGTGTCCCGCAATTCTTCTGGCCACCAACAGCATCTCTTGCACGCCACTGTCGTTTTTTAAATAATTCTGCACCACCAAATTCAAGGTATGTGCAAAACATGGGACGTGCTGGAATTTGCCCAGATGTAATGCACGCACAATATTGCTGGCGTTGTCCGATGCCACAAATCCACAGGAGAGTCCATTTGGGGTAAGCCATTCTGCGATGATCTTCCTCAATTGCCGTTAGAGGTTTTCAGCTGTGTGCGTATTCTGGAAAGCGGTGATACAAAGCGTAGCCTGCCTAGGAACGAGCTGGCGTTTGAGAGATCCTGCTACTGGTGCCGCCGCTGCTGTTCTTGCGGCGGGAGGCAATACATCTACCCAGTGGGCTGTCACAGTCATGTAGTCCTGAGTCTGCCCTGCTCCACTTGTCCACATGTCCGTGCTTAAGTGGACATTGGGTACAACTGCATTTTTTAGGACACTGGTGAGTCTTTTTCTGACGTCCGTGTACATTCTCGGTATAGACTGCCTAGAGAAGTGGAACCTAGATGGTATTTGGTAACGGGGGCACACTACCTCAAGAAATGGTCTAGTTCCCTGTGAACTAACGGCGGATACCGGACGCAGGTCTAACACCAACATAGTTGTCAAGGCCTCAGTTATCCGCTTTGCAGCAGGATGACTGCTGTGATATTTCATCTTCCTCGCAAAGGACTGTTGGACAGTCAATTGCTTACTGGAAGTAGTACAAGTGGTCTTACGACTTCCCCTCTGGGATGACGATCGACTCCCAGAAGCAACAACAGCAGCGCCAGCAGCAGGAGGCATTACACTCAAGGATGCATCGGAGGAATCCCAGGCAGGAGAGGATTCGTCAGAATTGCCAGTGACATGGCCTGCAGGACTATTGGCATTCCTGGGGAAGGAGGAAATTGACACTGAGGGAGTTGGTGGGGTGGTTTGTGTGAGCTTGGTTACAAGAGGAAGGGATTTACTGGTCAGTGGACTGCTTCTGCTGTCGCCCAAAGTTTTTGAACTTGTCACTGACTTATGATGAATGCGCTGCAGGTGACGTATAAGGGAAGATGTTCCGAGGTGGTTAACGTCCTTACCCCTACTTATTACAGCTTGACAAAGGCAACACACGGCTTGACACCTGTTGTCCGCATTTCTGTTGAAATACTTCCACACCGAAGAGCTGATTTTTTTTGGTATTTTCACCAGGCATGTCAATGGCCATATTCCTCCCACGGACAACAGGTGTCTCCCCGGGTGCCTGACTTAAACAAACCACCTCACCATCAGAATCCTCCTGGTCAATTTCCTCCCCAGCGCCAGCAACACCCATATCCTCCTCATCCTGGTGTACTTCAACACTGACATCTTCAATCTGACTATCAGGAACTGGACTGCGGGTGCTCCTTCCAGCACTTGCAGGGGGCGTGCAAATGGTGGAAGGCGCATGCTCTTCACGTCCAGTGTTGGGAAGGTCAGGCATCGCAACCGACACAATTGGACTCTCCTTGTGGATTTGGGATTTCGAAGAACGCACAGTTCTTTGCTGTGCTTTTGCCAGCTTGAGTCGTTTCATTTTTCTAGCGAGAGGCTGAGTGCTTCCATCCTCATGTGAAGCTGAACCACTAGCCATGAACACAGGCCAGGGCCTCAGCCGTTCCTTGCCACTCCGTGTGGTAAATGGCATATTGGCAAGTTTACGCTTCTCCTCCGACAATTTTCTTTTAGATTTTTGAGTCCTTTTTTTACTGATATTTGGTGTTTTGGATTTTACATGCTCTGTACTAAGACATTGGGCATCGGCCTTGGCAGACGACGTTGATGGCATTTCATCGTCTCGGCCATGACTAGTGGCAGCAGCTTCAGCACGAGGTGGAAGTCGATCTTGATCTTTCCCTATTTTTGGAACCTCAACATTTTTGTTCTCCATATTTTAATAGGCACAACTAAAAGGCACCTCAGGTAAACAATGGAGATGGATGGATACTAGTATACTTATGGATGACGAGCGACTGCCGACACAGAGGTAGCTACAGCCATGGACTACCGTACTGTGTCTGCTGCTAATATAGACTGGATGATAATGAGATAAAATTATATATATATATATATATATATATATCACTAGTACTGCAGCCGGACAAGTATATATTATGTAATGACGGACCTGCTGGACACTGTCAGCAGAATGCGTTTATAAAAACACCACACGACGAGTGTTTAACTTATTCAAGCAGACAATCACAATATACTGGTGGTCAGTGGTCACTGGTCAGTCACACTGGCAGTGGCACTCTGGCAGCAAAAGTGTGCACTGTACTTAAAATATGTACTCCTGCTCTAACTGCTCCCCAGTCTCCCCCACAATTAAGCTGTGTGAGCAGTGAGCACTCAGCACAGTCAGATATACAGTCACACTATCAGCAAGTAGTAGTACTCCGTCCTAATATGCTCCCCAAAATTAGTAAATCAAGTGTCTCTAACTCTCTACTCTCTTCTCTAGTCTAAACGGAGAGGACGCCAGCCACGTCCTCTCCCTATCAATCTCAATGCACGTGTGAAAATGGCGGCGACGCACGGCTCCTTATATAGAATCCGAGTCTCGCGATAGAATCCGAGCCTCGCGAGAATCCGACAGCGGGATGATGACGTTCGGGCCCGCTCGGGTTAACCGAGCAAGGCGGGAAGATCCGAGTCGCTCGGACCCGTGTAAAAAAAGCTGAAGTTCGGGCGGGTTCGGATTCCGAGGAACCGAACCCGCTCATCACTAATTAGGATATAATGGCAGTTGTGTATGGCAAAAGATAGTAACAGCAAAAACACCCGCACATGACTGTTCCTCAATATGACTACATCTGGGTACACGCTGTAAGAGTCTAATTCCAGCTGACTTTCCCGATACTTATTCAGTGTGTACGCTGCACTTTCACCTGACAGCTGGGAATAATCAGTAGTTTCGCTCCCGATATAGTGAGTGCTGCACTGACTATGTTCCGATCAATTAAATTTTTTCAGAAGTTGCAGTGTGTACCTACCTCGCCCAAGTTCTGCTGTTATATTGTATGGAGACAGTGATCGGAGAATACAAAGGATCGGTTAGAAATAAACGATTATTGGGCAGTGTGTACGCTGGACCTCGGCTATCTTCTGGATTGCTGGGTCGGTCGGTCTCAATCACAGTCTTCTAGTGTGCACCTGACTTAAGGGAGAAAAGAGCTGTTATACAAATCTCACAATGACAATACCATAATAACATCTTCCGACATGGAGGAAATGTGGTGTCTTGTGCCAGACCTTATGTATGGATTGTAATTGCTACAAACCACTTACATTTATCCCGACCAACGATTTCCTGAACATTAATAATAATAACATATTGTCTAAGGCATGTAAGAGAGGAATCATATCAAAAGTGGACTATCTACTGTATTCAGGTTGATTGCAAAATTGAGAAAACGCAATCCGGCCGATTATCTAACGACAGGGCATGCACAGCATTCACATTGTGCGTGCACATCCGCGAATAGCGATTATTTATGCGAGCACATTGTGCTTCACCGCAATCTCGCATTTTGATGGACAGTTAGCCAGCATTTAGGGGAGGAGACATGGCGTTTTGTGGATGTGCTTGTAAAAATGCAGACGTGGCATGGCATTTTTCGGTTGGGTCTCCGACGCCAGCGATGACCACTTCCAGCCTCTTGCGTCTGCAAAATTGTGGATGACTTTGCCTGGCGCAGATGGAAAAACTCTTTGATGTTCCGGTAATTGCGCATGGTTCTGCGATCACATTGTGATGCATTCGCAGTTTCTGCAATAGGCGTTTTTTCTCTATTTCTGGGCGGAAACTGTTTGATCGCAGCAACTGCTTTTTAGAAAGTTTTGTGATCCAACCTGAAGAGGCTCCTTTGTCTGAAAACGGAGAATCATAAAATACAGACCACCCGCAGGTGAGTGTAATAGGGTCCGCTTTGCCAGAGATGCAGGATTTTGTCCGAGAATGCATGTATTAAGGAGCCAATCATTCACAAGGCAAAACCAACCTGGTTCAAAAATTAATCAATTCTCAAAAATATTCTGGAACAATTGAATTGCTCCGTCGGGTCCCATTACGTGCACTGGTTTGCAAAACACTTGATCCCCCCCATAGAGGTCAGGTGGATTATGGCTCTATTAAACTCAATCTTCCTTCTTTTGGTAAACAACTATTGAAACTTGTTGCTGTCTATTAGAAGCAAATACTGTAAAGTAACGTTACGGTCATTCAGTCATTGATTATATAAACCGTATTAATAATTTATTCCTATCCCCCATTTGGAATTAATTTATCCCCTTTCTGATCCCTTGAATTAACATTACAGCCAATATAAAGGTAACTTAGATAAGAGAAAGCAGTACAGAATCTCTCCTCCGATGAGAGAAAGGGTTACATATGCTGATACATGGGTGGTGATTGGTTAAACAATCACACCCCCTTCATGTCTATTAGAGGAGAGGCACTGAGATCAGTATGGCTCGCTGCCCACTCTTATCACTGAGGATGGGAGCGCTTATTGGAGAGATAACAGGCGTGCCTCTACCATGTGTGTTCGCCATGTAACATGACATGTTGCTTACATGTGTGTATGATAAATAGACATTAGACTAGTTACACATAGTAGCAAACTTACGAGACTCAGGGGTATAATTACTAAGCAGTAGATTTTTGCAGAGGTTGCCTGACAAATTTAACAGGGCGATAATATTATATCTATTCTTATTCAAATGAGATGGGAAGAGTGGAAGTTAGTGATGGACGAGGAATACAATGCCCATAACATTACTGAAAGAGCCAGGATTATACAGGCAGAGGATATAGGGTGTCAGCAGGTACATGTTATACAATGCCCATAACATTACTGAGAGCCAGGATTATACAGGCAGAGGATATAGGGTGTCAGCGGGTACATGTTATACAATGCCCATAACATTACTGAGAGCCAGGATTATACAGGCAGAGGATATAGGGTGTCAGCGGATACATGTTATACAATGCCCATAACATTACTGAGAGAGCCAGGATTATACAGGCAGAGGATATAGGGTGTCAGCGGATACATGTTATACAATGCCCATAACATTACTGAGAGAGCCAGGATTATACAGGCACAGGATATAGGGTGTCAGCGGGTACATGTTATACAATGCCCATAACATTACTGAGAGCCAGGATTATACAGGCAGAGGATATAGGGTGTCAGCGGATACATGTTATACAATGCCCATAACATTACTGAGAGAGCCAGGATTATACAGGCACAGGATATAGGGTGTCAGCGGATACATGTTATACAATGCCCATAACATTACTGAGAGAGCCAGGATTATACAGGCAGAGGATATAGGGCGTCAGTGGGTACATGTTATACAATGCCCATAACATTACTGAGAGAGCCAGGATTATACAGACAGAGGATATAGGGTGTCAGCGGATACATGTTATACAATGCCCATAACTTTACTGAGAGAGCCAGGATTATACAGGCAGAGGAGTAATTGTGTCAGCAGCTACATGTTATACAATGCCCATAACATTACTGAGAGAGCCAGGATTATACAGGCAGAGGATATAGGGCGTCAGTGGGTACATGTTATACAATGCCCATAACATTACTGAGAGAGCCAGGATTATACAGGCAGAGGATATAGGGTGTCAGCGGATACATGTTATACAATGCCCATAACATTATTGAGAGAGCCAGGATTATACAGGCACAGGATATAGGGTGTCAGCGGATACATGTTATACAATGCCCATAACATTACTGAGAGAGCCAGGATTATACAGGCAGAGGATATAGGGCGTCAGTGGGTACATGTTATACAATGCCCATAACATTACTGAAAGAGCCAGGATTATACAGGCAGAGGATATAGGGTGTCAGTGGATACATGTTATACAATGCCCATAACATTACTGAGAGAGCCAGGATTATACAGGCAGAGGAGTAATTGTGTCAGCAGCTACATGTTATACAATGCCCATAACATTACTGAGAGAGCCAGGATTATACAGGCAGAGGATATAGGGCGTCAGTGGGTACATGTTATACAATGCCCATAACATTACTGAGAGAGCCAGGATTATACAGGCAGAGGATATAGGGTGTCAGTGGATACATGTTATACAATGCCCATAGCATTACTGAGAGAGAGCCAGGATTATACAGGCAGAGGATATAGGGTGTCAGCGGATACATGTTATACAATGCCCATAACATTACTGAGAGAGCCAGGATTATACAGACAGAGGATATAGGGTGCCTGTGGGTACATGTTATACAATGCCCATAGCATTACTGAGAGAGCCAGGATTATACAGGCAGAGGATATAGGGTGTCAGCGGGTACATGTTATACAATGCCCATAACATTACTGAGAGAGCCAGGATTATACAGGCAGAGGATATAGGGTGTCAGCGGATACATGTTATACAATACCCATAACATTACTGAGAGATCCAGGATTATACAGGCAGAGGATATAGGGTGGCAGCGGGTACATGTTATACAATGCCCATAACATTACTGAGAGAGCCAGGATTATACAGGCAGAGGATATAGGGTGTCAGCGGGTACATGTTATACAATGCCCATAACATTACTGAGAGAGCCAGGATTATACAGACAGAGGATATAGGGAGGCAGCGGATACATGTTATACAATGCCCATAGCATTACTGAGAGAGCCAGGATTATACAGGCAGAGGATATAGATTGGCAGCGGGTACATGTTATACAATGCCCATAACATTACTGAGAGAGCCAGGATTATACAGGCAGAGGATATAGGGTGTCAGCGGGTACATGTTATACAATGCCCATAGCATTACTGAAAGAGCCAGGATTATACAGGCAGAGGATATAGGGTGTCAGCGGGTACATGTTATACAATGCCCATAACATTACTGAGAGATCCAGGATTATACAGGCAGAGGATATAGGGAGGCAGCGGGTACATGTTATACAATGGAATGAAACACTGTTCTGTTGCAGCGCTTTAAGCACAGGGCAAATATTAACCACCGGTCTCAGACGTAGACAGGTATTACCCTGCGCCATTACTGGTAGCGCTATAGTGGACACTACGCAGTACTCATTCATTCAAGTATTTAATGCTAATTAATTCCAATACAGTATAAAGAAAAAACCCCTATATAATATCCTTTTATTTATCTCCACAGCAAGAGGCATTGGATGTAATAAGCATCACGGTACCTGGATGATAGATAGACAGTGTCTAGTTAGACAGTCAATAGATAGACAGCACATGTTAGACAGATATTAGGTCGACATAAAAAAGGTAGACAGTTTTACATGTTTTGGACTATTTCATACCTTCCCTATCCATGTCGGCATAGAGAATTGGATATACACCTTGTGGCGAGCGCAGCGAGGGGATGACTTTCTATAACTGGGGGTCCCAGATGACAAAACTATCCACACAAACCACAAAAATGCAAAAAATGGTGTCGACCTTTTGTACTGTCTACCATTTTCATGTCGATCTTTTGACCATGTCGACCTAATGTCTGTCTAACATGTTATATCTATCTATTGACGGTCTAACTAGACACTGTCTATTTATCATCCCACACCCAAGCATCACAGAGAGGGTGGCCCATCCCAGGATTTAGGCCAAAAAACATCCGGGATTCAATTCCGGGATTGGAAGCTCCACTCCCGGGGAATGAGGGATTATGCAGGCCTTTGTTTTTTTAAATCCGGGCAGCGTTGAGCATTCTCAGGACGCTCAGACACTGCCCGGCTCCCTCCTCCCAGCTCCCCCTGCGCAGCGTGACGTGCAGTCACAGGTCACGCTGCGCAGTCACCTACCGCCGAGAGGAGGATGTCTCTTACACTCCAACCCCACTGACCGCCACAGAGAGAGAGAGAGAGAGAGAGAGAGAGAGAGAGAGGAGGTCTCCTACACTGCAACCCCACTGACCGCCACACAGAGAGAAAGAGAGAAGGATGTCTCCTACACTGCAACCCCACTGACCACCAGAGAGAGAGAGAGAGAGAGAGAGAGAAGGATGTCTCCTACACTGCAACCCCACTGACCACCACAGAGAGAGAGAGAGAGAGAGAGAGAGGGGATGGATGTTTTCCGCCCTCCCACCCAAGATGTTCGGTGAGTTGTGTGCAGGGCGGGAGGGGAGGGTTGACAGGGGCAGACACATAGGGAAAAGTCAATCCTGGGTATCCCGGGATTGACCATTTTTCAATCCTGATACCCGGGATTAAAAAAAAAAAAAATGGCCCAGGATTGGCCTCCCTAATCACAGATACTGTCAGAGTGATAGTAATATCAGCGCTACACTTATACAGTCACACTATAATATACCCCAGACTGGTCCCACAGCTCTGTCTGCACAATATCATATCCCTGCTCCCAGTACTACGCAGTGTGTGATACGGGAAATAGCGTATGGGCAGGGTCGGACTGGCCCACAGGGGAACAGGGGAAACCACCGGTGGACCCCCCTCCTCCTCTAGGGATCAGGTTCCACACTGTATCCTAGTGCACTTGAATTATGCATTATACATATGTTACCTTATACATCACAAGAATATGGTTATTTATATATTTACCAAGGGGAACAGAACATGTACTCTGTAATACTTAGCCAAACCTCTGTGATGACTGGCCATGCCCCAGTGGAGCCTGGCCACACTCTTAAACATAGGCCCCTACAACAGCATCCCCCCCCCCCCCCCCCCCACCCCCGGTGGGCCCTTCATACCCCAGTCCGACACTGCATATGGGCATCACATGTGTCATTTCTCCTGTGTCACTAACAATACCTGCTATATAGATATTATGTAATTGGGGGAAGGGGGGGGGGGGGGGTGTATGTGTGTATAAGAGGATGATGGATTCTAAATCTCAGTTACCTCAAATCTCTCCTAATTTATTCCTTTCACCACATGAAATAACATAACACCCCCCGAGATCTCTGTATAATATCTACTACATCACAATGGTATTACACAGCACATACATATACCTGCTACAGATACCACATACATATATATTCAGTTACACATATAATATACAGCTTGCTGACACATGTATACTCTGACTGTACAATATAATAAGTAACTGAGGGCTTATTAGAGAGCGGTGATGGTAACATATACTTACACTGCCTGCAGGTTACAGGGCTGAGCACCTCCTCATCCAGCAGCCACATCCAGTGTGTCCCCAGCACGTACTCAGTCCTGCTATATGGCTCTTCCTGGGCGTCGCCTAGTTCACAGGGAGTGGTGGGAGGCGGAGTACAAAAGGGTCTTCTGGCCCATTGTGTGTGTGTGTGTGTGTGTGTGGCCAGGTCTGTTCATGTGTTAATGACAAACAAGCAAAACTGGTTCTTACTCACAATAGGACGAGACAACTGTTTGGAATTCTCCTGTAACATCAGCCTGATTCAAGAATCGACTGTAATTGTATACACACACACACACACACACACACACACATATATTTATTATAAATACAGTACGTAATTGCATGGATATAGATATCCATATATTTTAATTTAATTTCTCAATATTTTGGGGTCATCAGGATAACTATATAAAGGAAGGTATATTGGTTGGTATATTTATCCTGACGGTTGAACCCAAAACGATGAGAAAGTAAAGTCTGCATTTACAAATCCTGTAGTTCCGTGCTGTGATTCGCCTGTCCAGGGGGATCTGGGTGAACAAGTCTCAGCAGGCGAAACACGTGTCCCTCTTTTTGGGGGTCTAGGACCTTATGCACAGGACCTGACTCCAGGAACATCGGCCACTGGATGAGTATCATAGATTTTTTACATTGTTAAATGTATGCTGTTCTGTCTTACATGCAGATGATGGGTATATCAGGGTGACTTGGTCACACACTTGTGAGATACCAGAGCTTACTGTTTACAAATCCCTATCAAACCGTCTGAATGTTCTGCTACTAGGGGTTATCTTTATTGACCGTATATATCCGATTCTCACATTCACCACTTAACTCGGAGGGACTCTCACTGTATGGTACCCATGTGACTCCCCTGCGCTGGTTACCTAGCAACAGGGGTGTCAGTGCTGGTCCCCCCACATTAGTAGATCCTTCCCCTGTTCTATACTCTCTCACCTCTGACCCATCTTCCAACGCTCTCATCCTCATGTTCACGGTCCTTTAGGACATACGGGAACACAGTAGAAGTGGGGGTGGTCCATACGAGTCTTTGCCTCCTCCATACATAAATATATCTACATTAATCCTAAAATATACAACCAGAGATTATTTAATCTGCCGTATGCTCCACAACATTTGGACATATTGTAATATAAATACGTAATTAACAGTGTGAGACCTGAAGATTGGCCCTCATTCCGAGTTGTTCGCTCGTTCTTTTTCATCGCATCGCAGTGAAAATCCGCTTAGTACGCATGCGCAATGTTCGCACTGCGACTGCGCCAAGTAATTTTGCAATGAAGATAGGATTTTTACTCACGGCTTTTTCTTCGCACCGGCGATCGTAGTGTGATTGACAGGAAATAGGTGTTACTGGGCGGAAACACGGCGTTTTATGGGCGTGTGGATGAAAACGCTACAGTTTCCGGAAAAAACGCAGGAGTGGCCGGAGAAACGGAGGAGTGTCTGGGCGAACGCTGGGTGTGTTTGTGACGTCAAACCAGGAACGACAAGCACTGAACTGATCGCAGATGCCGAGTAAGGTTGAAGCTACTCTAAAACTGCTACGAGGTTTGTGATCGCAATATTGCGAATACATCGGTCGCAATTTTAAGATGCTAAAATACACTCCCAGTAGGCGGCGGCTTAGCGTGTGTAACTCTGCTAAATTCGCCTTGCGAGCGATCAACTCGGAATGAGGGCCATTGTTTCTTATTCTTGCCTATATTTATTTCTATTGATTTACTATTGTTGTCTATATTTTCGCCTAAAATTGCTAGCACTACTCTGATGTTATGTTAAAAAATATAGCCATATGCAATACGTGATTAACAGGACAAATTTATTCCCCCAAAATTTGAAATCGCTATTTACATTGGCTGACATTTGTATAGACACTGCTCAAAAAAATAAAGGGAACACTAAAATAACACATCCTAGATCTGAATGAATGAAATATTCTTATTAAATACTTTGTTCTTTACATAGCTAAATGTACTGACAACAAAATCACACAAAAATTATCAATGGAAATCAAATTTATTAACCCATGGAGGTCTGGATTTGGAGTCACACTCAAAATGAAAGTGGAAAAACACACTACAGGCTGATCCAACTTTGATGTAATGTCCTTAAAACAAGTAAAAATGAGGCTCAGTAGTGTGTGTGGCCTCCACGTGCCTGTATGACCTCCCTACAACCCACACAAGTGGCTCAGGTAGTGCAGCTCATCCAGGATGGCACATCAATGCGAGCTGTGGCAAGAAGGTTTGCTGTGTCTGTCAGCGTAGTGTCCAGAGCATGGAGGCGCTACCAGGAGACAGGCCAGTACATCGGGAGACGTGGAGGAGGCCGTAGGAGGGCAACAACCCAGCAGCAGGACCGCTACCTCCGCCTTTGTGCAAGGAGGAACAGGAGGAGCACTGCCAGAGCCCTGCAAAATGACCTCCAGCAAGCCACAAATGTGCATGTGTCTACTCAAACGATCAGAAACAGACTTCATGAGGGTGGTAAATCTAACTCTCTCTGCACATGTTACATCTGCCTCACCTGTAGTGCAACATGGTTTTGCACAATTGCTAAGTTTTTAGGTTTGCTTACAAACCTGAATAACCCCCATTATTAGTAAATAGGTGTCTATCAACACTTGAATATGTATACGTAATCAATACCTTTATGCAAAATCCATTCTATGGAGTCAGCAGGAGATGTCATTTAGATGGGAATAAGCAGAATATATCATAGAACTACCAACAGGGGTATTAAAGGCAACAATTACTTTATACTGTTATATAATAAGAATATTGATATATATATTGTGGTTACAGCATAGTTACATGAAACCACAATATCATTGCTGCAGTGACTCGGGTATATTAAATAGCATCATTTAATTTAGCAAAGGAAACATTAACATACATTATTGAGGAATACCACTGCATTATTTCCTCAACACATTATGTACTTCGTTAACTGAAGTCTCTATATAAGAGAATTAAATTCTGTCGGTTATTTCTCAGTATGAGGGCTTGCATTTCAGAAAGACCACGCCCCCTTTTGCGACACACGCCTACGGCACACGCATGTTCATCACTTTACTAGTGGCAATTGGGGGGGGGCGCCAGAGAATGTTTTGGCTTGGGGGAGAAAAATTTCTTGTTACGCAACTGAACAGACCAGCACCGGATCACTGACCACTGGCGCCTGCGGTTCAGGGGATCCCCAGTTTTAGGAGCTTTGTATGTTACTATCACTTAGTCAGCCCAAACATTTTGGGTGGAAGTTACTTTTTGATATACGCATATATTAATTATACAACATATAGCTCTAAACTCTGCAATACTCTGACTTGTTCTTGATTATTATGTTCATGAAAGTTGTCAATTTAAAAAAAAGAAAGAAGAATGATCTAAAGAAATGCATAAGTAGTATTCAGTTATTTGTTTTCCACAGTAAATTAATATATTTTGTGATTTCTTGCAAAGAATTTACATGTTACACTATTTACTTAATGATTTTTATGCAGCATTTGTTATGTACATAGAAGGCAGCATACAGGGGCTCAGTGAAGGTGGCGGAGAAGGTGTGTAAGTGTCTGATGGGGTCACACAGCTGATAGAAGGACAGATGCCCGGCCTCATAGTCCAGGTATATCCCCACCGTCTGCACAGGAGAACCTGGATCTATTTCTTCTACTTTGTAATGTATATTGTTATGACGTGCTGCAAGGTTGTCAATACAGCACAGGCTCCATGACTTGTCATTAAAACCAATGACTCCTTCTTTACTCTTTACCTTTCTCCCTATACTGTGACCGGCCACCCCTATCAGCCATTTCTCTGCTTTACTCACATCCACTTCCCAGTAATGTCTCCCAGATGAGAAGCTACAGGAGCTTAATACCTGCTGGGAGAGAAACCTCTCTGGTCGATCTAATTTCTTCTGATTTACATCAGTATAAGAAGCAGATCTACAATCCAATGATACAATAATGTAATTATTGGCTGTCTTTATATCCAGTAATATGTCTGCTTTCTCCATCACTGAGAGCTGTCTCTTTGTCTGTAGATCCATCAGATTATCAGACAAGTGTAAAAGTCTCCTGTGTAACATCTGTGAGATTGTTCCCTCATACACACATCCAGCCAGCCTTACATCACTGGTGACATCACAGCTTTTGTGACTGATGACATCACTATCTGGTTCTTTCTTCAGGAAATTTAATGGATCACTGATATTATATATCTCCTCCATGCTACTAATCTTCCTGGACAGCTCGTCCTTCTGTGTCTCCAGCTGTGTGATCAGATCAGAGACTGAGCGTGACATTTGCTCTTCCTGTCTGGAGATCTCACCCAGGACCCCCCTCTCCAGGGTGTCTAACTTCTCCCTGATGTCTCTAAACAGATCAGTGACTCTCTCAGTGACACCAGCGGCTTTCTCCTTCTCTTTTCTCCTGTGATCCTGCAGACGCTGCACTCTCCTCTCCATCTCCTCTCGCTCAGACTTCAGGGTCTCAGTAACAGATCTCAGTGTCTCTTTTTTCTTCTTGAAGACCACATTCAGAAGCTCCACGTGGTGACCTTGGAGGTCTCCATCCATCCAGCAGGATGTACACATAGCAGCCGAGTCCTCACAGCAGTAATACTTCACCATCTCCTTGTGTACGGAGCATTTTCTGCTCTCAAAGGAAACAGTGGGTTCAGTTAAAACATGTTCAGCAGATTTACTGTGTTTGCTCAAGTGTTTGTCACAAAACGAAGAGTCACACTGCAGACATGTTTTAGTAGCCGGCACAGGAGAGTCACAGTAAGTACAGAAGATCTGGGTCTCCTCCGGCTCTGGGTGACTACATAGGAAACGTTCCACAATGTTACTCAGCTTCCTGTTCTTCTCCAGTGCCGGGCGTTCCTGATACTCTGCCCTGCACTCCGGACAGGAATAGCCCCCAGCCTCCTTCTGCGTATCCAGCACCATCACAATACAGTCCCGGCAGAAGATGTGCCCACATCTCAGGGATACAGGGTCTGTGTAAGTGGTCAGGCAGATGGAACAGCTCAGCTCAGCTCCCAGGTCTGCAGACGCCATTCTAGGAAACAGGAAGAAATTAAACTTAACTTTCTCACTATACAGATCAGTGCAGAGGGTGGGGCTGAGCAGTAATGTCAACAGACAGAGATATGTGAGGAAAGTGAAACTATGTAAATGACTGTGTGGGGAGAGTAGTGCTATGATATATTCAGTGACTACTTTTTTGGGTACATTTTTCTAGTAGTGGGTGGGCCATTCTAATTCCTCAAGTACAGCCTGAAAAGGGGCGTTTCTCGACAGTTTTGGTCTCAGTGGGAACAGTAAAAAAAAAATGCACCCCTTCCTCCCTCCCAATGGTCATTAAAACAATGACACATTTGGCAAAAAGGGTGTGTGGCCTTTCTGCAAAGGGTGTAGCCTTGCAGGAAAAGACTATGGGGGTCATTCCGAGTTGATCACTCGCTAGCTACTTTTTGCAGCGCTGCGATCAGATAGTCGCCGCCTATAGGGAAGTCTGTGAACGTTTGTGCAGCTGAGCGGTGCAAAAAATTTTTGTACAGTTTCTGAGTAGCTCAGAACTTACTCAGCCGCTGCGATCACTTCAGCCTGTTCATGTCCGGAATTGATGTCAGACACCCTCCCTGCAAACGCCTGGACACGCCTGTGTTTTTCCAAACACTCCCAGAAAACGGTCAGTTGACACCCACACACGCCTTCTTCCTGTCAATCTCCTTGCGTACGGCTGTGCGAATGGATTCTTCATTAAATCCATCACTCAGCAACGATCCGCTTTGTACCCATACGACGTGCCTGCGCATTGCAGTGCATACACATGCGCAGTTCTGTCCTGATCGCTGCACTGCAAAAAATGGCAGCTTGTGATCAGGTTGGAATGACCCCCATATTACACCACAGTTTTTCACCACAGGACAAAAAACTGCTAATTCCTGCCCATTGTATAATTTACTATTTTTCCTCCTTATAGTAATGCCACTTCCACCATATTATGTCTCACACAATATTTATGCCAAATTATGCCCCACCTTAGGCGGATTCGGGGGGGGGGGGGGGGCAAGGGGGGGGGGGCACTCGGGCCCGTGCACCCCCTGTCATTTCTGACTTTTTTTTTCAAAGGAGAACAGCAGCAGCGCTACTGCTATTTCCGTCAGATTTGATAGAAGAGCCGGCAGGCACTAGGACCCACTGCCGGCGCCGCGGCTCTAATAGCAAGTACGAGTGGTAACCAATAGGCAGCTCCAGCCTCCCCATGCTCACACCGCAACCTACCTCCCCCACTGCCAGCCTTCCAGAGTCCAGCCCAGGCGTGGGGTTCAGATGCCAGCATTGAGTAAGACTGTTACTTATGATGGTGCAGAAAGCTTCATTAGCCCTCACTGCACCGCACAATGGTGGTCATTCCGAGTTGTTCGCTCGCTGCTATTAGCAGAATTGCTAATAGGCTAAAATACGGCAGTTCTGCGCATACGTATGCACCGCAGTGCACACGCGCTAAGCAATTTTACACAAAACTATGCTATTTTACTCACGGGCGAACAAAGCTTTTCAGTCGCTCTGTTGATCGGAGAATGATTGACAGGAAGTGGGTGTTTCTGGGCGGAAACTGACCGTTTTCAGGGAGTGTGCTAAAAAACGCAGGCGTGCCAGCAGAAAACGCAGGAGTGGCTGAAGAAATGGAGTGGCTGGCCGGATGCTGGGCGTGTTTGAGACGTCAAACCAGGAGGCGATCACAATCTAGGAGTAGGTCTGGAGCTACTCAGAAACTGCAAGGAAATACTTAATAGCAGAATTTCTAATCTTTCGTTAGCAATTCTGCTATGCTAAGCAGAGCCGGCCCTAACCAGTATGATGCCCTAGACAAGATTTTGGCTGGTGCCCCCTAGCACCGCAGCTAGTTCTGCAGGAGATGCCTGGCATGAGTCAGCTGGCAGCTCTGCTAAAGTCGGGCACCTTTTGTTTATGAAAATGCATATTATTTGCATTACTATATGGCTAGGATGCACAAGCAGCTTCTGCTGATTAAAATGATATGCAGCATGCCTATATTCGGTGTGTGACTGCAGCTGTATCTGCATACGAAATGCTACATTACAGTGACTTCCAGGAATACACTGGAACATAGCATTTCGTATGCAGATACAGCCGCAGTCAGACACAGAATATAGGCATGCCGCATATAATTTTAATCAGCAGAAGCTGATTGTGCCCCTAAGCATACCAAATGCCCTAGGCATTTGCCTATGCCTAAGGCCGGCTCTGATGCCAAGATACACTCCCAGAGGGCGGCAGCTCTGCGTTTGCATTTCTGCTAAAAGTAGCTAGCGAGCGAACAACTCGGAATGACCACCAATATTCCCAGCACTTCCTCCTCCACTTCCTTTACCACCATGCTAGGTGCAGTCACACTCAGCCTCAGCTTTGAGAAGGCGGCCCGTGTGATTGTGACAGGGCTGTCCTGCAGATGTTTTATGCTGCTTGTTGGAGATCCGGCTGGCTGCTTCTGCTAATCAAAGAGGGGCAGTTCGTGTCCTGCAGTCTGAGTCTCAGTACAGTGCCCAAAACAAGGAATGCTGCACCTGCCACCACCAACTAAACACTATAATAATTATATTGTGCTGGGGCGCCTTCCAGGCTTCCATAACTAATGGAACAGGTGACCAACATTTCAAGGCCCAATCAGCCTTCTCATCAGGGTGAAACATTGGCAATAAACCAGGATGCGCTCCTACAGCCAATCATTACCTGATGGCGTATTCTGTGAGGCCACGCCCCCTGTGATACCACACCCCATATCTGGGAGCATACGTGCCTTAGGTGCATGTAAATATAACTATTACTGTTACCCTATCATGGTGCTCTCCCTTTCAATTTCTTCTGGATCTGCCCCTGTGCCCCACACAGTAATGCCCCCTGCACCCAGTAGCAGATTTACAGATATGCGACCAAAGTGGTCGCTTAAGGCCCAGCGAGTCCCAGGGGCCCGCCAACAGAAGTTAATCTGTGACGGCCCAGGGGCAGAGGCATAACTAAGGGGGGGTCGAGCAGGGCCTTGCCAGGCCCAGCAGAGGGGGTGCCGCCACCGGCCAGGACATCATGCCCACTCACCCCCGCTACTATTGCTCTGCCCCCGAGCCATCCCCATCCCGCTGCTATGTGAGGGAAGGAGCGTGCAGCGCCTCTCTTGCCCCTCAATGTGCTCAGTGTATAGTCTCCAGCGGCTGGGCAAATCTCATTGGTTTGGTTTGTTAGCCAATCAGAACTCGTGGGCAGCTCCTGATTAGCTAACGAACCGGCGCCAAGATACCTGCCGCAGGAGACCAGACTTCATGGAGCATTGAGGGGCAGGAGAGGCACTGTGCTCTCCTCTAAAACCAAAACTTTGATGGAGACAGGGTGAGCAATCAGACCAAGTGAGTCGACCCAGTGATAAATACAAAGGAAGTTTCACCTGCTTCCAAGACAATTTCAATACAAACAAGTAGTATTTCACTCTGGCGCTTCACTAGGTTTACATGTAGAGGAATATCTTCATATCCTTAAAACCTATATGTAGCTTACATCCAATTTGTAAGAGGATGTAATTCACATAAAAAGAAAGAAGAACAATATAGTGCAGAGACCTTTTTTGGGGTTGATATATTTAAAAAGACGAATATACACTCACAAGCCAACTTTAAAAAATAAGCTCATCATGGTTTCTCTCTCTTAAGTCGATTTCCAAGGATGGTTTTTATTCTTCATTCTCCATCATTCCGACCTGGATAAAGTGTGTATGTGTCTACCACAATGGTAAAACACAATGGCTCACACACATAAACAAAAAAAGGCTTATAGTGCAGACGTCTTTAAAAGATATACACGGTTTTATTCAGACAAATTTGCACTTACATCACATGGAAAGATAAAAAACATATAGAATCTCTAATATCATTCCCCACAGATGCCAAGATAGTCCTCACCGGAGCGCAGAGGTCGCAATAAACTGCTGGTGGGCTGCGGTCCCGGAAACCGTGTGGCTCACCTATTCCAGGGGACAGCGGTGGTATTCAGGCAAATGGCAGGACAATGATCCAGATCCGCTTAACGCGTTTCGGTTTCCCTTCTGGCGTGTGGCCATGCCCATTATTTTGGTGCATGCCTTCAGTACGCACACATAGTTGATTTTATGTTTTTTTTTGTTTTTTGTTTTTTTTGGGGGGGGGGGGGCTAGTGCCACTTCACATCTTGGCCTGGGCTCCAAAAACCCTAGTTATGCCTCTGCCCAGGGGCACTGTTACTGGTGCCTGACAGTCCGGCACTGCTCCGCACTACACTGTTTTTTTCAAGCACAAAATAAACTACAGCTCCCAGCAGCCCTTGCCCTCTGCAGTAAACTAAGGTTGACACCTGGCAACGCAGGCTGTCAGGCAGTGGGCCACCATTTTTTTTTTATTGGAGTGGCTGTGTGTGACATCACACAACTGACCCAAAAATTGTCCTGGCCTGCCCTTGTTCGGCCCGCCCGCCTCCCAATGCCGTGTTGTTGCCACGCGAATGGCCGCCACTGTCAATCACACGGCAACCTTCCTGGATGCAGCCGCAATGTGCAAAGTCATGCACTGCGGCCAGTGCATGTGTGCAGACCAGATGAATGCGGCTGCTGCGTTCATCTCTGAATCAGCCCATAAGTGTATAAGGGGCTTTACTACTTTGGGCATTATGTGTGTAAGGGGAACTACTACTGTGGGCATTGTGTATATGGGGAACTACTGTGTGGCGTAATGTGTATAAGGTACGCTAGTACTGTATGTGGTGTAATATGAATCAGGGGCACTACATGTGGTGTAATGTGTATAAGGGACGCTAGTACTGTATGTGGTGTAATATGAATCAGGGGCACTACATGTGGTGTAATGTGAATAAATTTGTGCTGACCAAGATCAGGTAAAAAACCGTCCTGGAATCTGCATCTGTCTAAGCACCGGTGTTGCTGTCACTGGGTCCATGGGTGAAGGGGTCTGTGCAAGCTATCAGCAGGAGAAGGAAAGGGGGGTGGGGGGGGGAGAGAGGGATGAGGGAGGTTTGTCTGTTCAATTTGTCACCTGGTCTGGAGTGACAGTCTGTGCATGCCGACATGGGTTGGCGGGGATTTGGCATACTGTGACTGTCGGGATTGTTTGAGGAAGGGTGGGCCCAAATCAGTGCCTCATGAGGTCTAAATCCGAGAGTCACTTGATGTAATATAAGCATCACACCCACTGTCAGAGTGATAGTAATATCAGCGCTACACTTATACAGTCACACTATAATACACGCCAGACTGGTCCCACAGCTCTGTCTGCACAATATCATATCCCTGCTCCCAGTACTACGCAGTGTGTGATACGGGAAATAGCGTATGGGCATCACATGGGTCATTTCTCCTGTGTCACTCACAATGATATACATGTATTAGCTAAGTGTGATAAATGGGAAGTTTTGTATCTGTGCATAAGGAGGATGATGGATTCTAAACCAACTCAGTTACCTCATAAATCTCTCCTAATTTATTCCTTTCACCACATGAAATACCATAAACCCCCCGGAGATCTCTGTATAATATCTACTATATCTAATGGTATTACACAGCACATACATATACCTGCTACAGATACCACATACATATATATTCAGTTACACATATAATATACAGCTTGCTGACACACAGAGTCGGCGGAACTGCTCAGCGAAGGGATGCAGTGCAGGTAGGCGACAGACAGGAGAGGCGCTCTCCCTGCTCTGCATCCCTGCACTGTGCGCGGTTGTTGCCGGCTGCTGCTGCACCTATCACTTGTACAAGCAGTGGCAGCCGGCAGCCTGGATCACGGATCTTCTAGCCACGCCGCTGATGTCACCTCAACCTGTCCTGTGTCAGCGCTGCCTGTGGCGCTAGCAAGGGGAGGTGTGGGGGCGGGACCAGAGCTGGATTAAGGGTTCGGGGGGCCCAGGGTACTTAAGACAGGGGGGCCCTAAGATATAAAATAAAAAATAAAAATTGCAATAGCGGCGGGCACTCATGGTTATGCATGAAATGTAATGCAAAATGCTACGTTTTTTTAATAAACGAAAATTGGAAGCATTTAACATTACGTTTCTTGCAATCAGTGGCGGTTCTTGCCACGGGCAAGCAGGACTTTTGCCCGGGGCGCCGCCTTCCGGAGGGCGCTGGCGCCATCCGGAGGGCGCCGCACCGTGGCAAGATCCGCCACTGCTGCCCGCTGTGTCCCCCGTCCGCTGCCCGCTGCCGTCCCCGGCGCCTCCTGTGAAGGGAACTAGACGCTATGCGTCTAGTTTCCCTTCGTGGAGAGTAACTGCTGAGCGGTGCGCGATGACGTCATCGCGCACCGCTCAGCATTCAAGCGGCGCTTTCAATGTACAGGGGGCGTGACTTACCACGCCCCCGGTATTAGGCCACGCCCCTTTCCTGCCCGGGGCGCTCTGCGCCCTTGAACCGGCCCTGCTTGCAATCTATGCATGTACAGTATATACATATAACATTTCTTGTCAGGGGCTATGTTGCAGAAGAAACCAGCACTCCTTGTATATTCAAATGTCTTTATGCCATTATTTAAGCAACATGACAAACTTTTTGTGCAAAAATCAGCAGCTTGGAAACAAATTCATCAATGATAAAGACCTCACATATCCTAGGTCATGCTGGGGATATAAATCCAACCGATCAGGATCTCACAACAGCTGTTTCGGCTGGCGCCATCTTCAGGGGAGTAGTTACCACTAGAGATGAGCGCCGGAAATTTTTCGGGTTTTGTGTTTTGGTTTTGGGTTCGGTTCCGCGGCCGTGTTTTGGGTTCGACCGCGTTTTGGCAAAACCTCACCGAATTTTTTTTGTCGGATTCGGGTGTGTTTTGGATTCGGGTGTTTTTTTCAAAAAACCCTAAAAAACAGCTTAAATCATAGAATTTGGGGGTAATTTTGATCCCAAAGTATTATTAACCTCAAAAAACATAATTTACACTCATTTTCAGCCTATTCTGAACACATCACACCTCACAATATTATTTTTAGTCCTAAAATTTGCACCGAGGTCGCTGTGTGAGTAAGATAAGCGACCCTAGTGGCCGACACAAACACCGGGCACATCTAGGAGTGGCACTGCAGTGTCACGCAGGATGTCCCTTCCAAAAAACCCTCCCCAAACAGCACATGACGCAAAGAAAAAAAGAGGCGCAATGAGGTAGCTGACTGTGTGAGTAAGATAAGCGACCCTAGTGGCCGACACAAACACCGGGCCCATCTAGGAGTGGCACTGCAGTGTCACGCAGGATGGCCCTTCCAAAAAACCCTCCCCAATCAGCACATGATGCAAAGAAAAAGAAAAGAAAAAAGAGGTGCAAGATGGAATTATCCTTGGGCCCTCCCACCCACCCTTATGTTGTATAAACAAAACAGGACATGCACACTTTAACCAACCCATCATTTCAGTGACAGGGTCTGCCACACGACTGTGACTGATATGACGGGTTGGTTTGGACCCCCCCCAAAAAAGAAGCAATTAATCTCTCCTTGCACAAACTGGCTCTACAGAGGCAAGATGTCCACCTCATCTTCACCCTCCGATATATCACCGTGTACATCCCCCTCCTCACAGATTATCAATTCGTCCCCACTGGAATCCACCATCTCAGCTCCCTGTGTACTTTGTGGAGGCAATTGCTGCTGGTCAATGTCTCCGCGGAGGAATTGATTATAATTCATTTTAATGAACATCATCTTCTCCACATTTTCTGGATGTAACCTCGTACGCCGATTGCTGACAAGGTGAGCGGCGGCACTAAACACTCTTTCGGAGTACACACTTGTGGGAGGGCAACTTAGGTAGAATAAAGCCAGTTTGTGCAAGGGCCTCCAAATTGCCTCTTTTTCCTGCCAGTATAAGTACGGACTGTGTGACGTGCCTACTTGGATGCGGTCACTCATATAATCCTCCACCATTCTATCAATGTTGAGAGAATCATATGCAGTGACAGTAGACGACATGTCCGTAATCGTTGTCAGGTCCTTCAGTCCGGACCAGATGTCAGCATCAGCAGTCGCTCCAGACTGCCCTGCATCACCGCCAGCGGGTGGGCTCGGAATTCTGAGCCTTTTCCTCGCACCCCCAGTTGCGGGAGAATGTGAAGGAGGAGATGTTGACAGGTCGCGTTCCGCTTGACTTGACAATTTTGTCACCAGCAGGTCTTTCAACCCCAGCAGACCTGTGTCTGCCGGAAAGAGAGATCCAAGGTAGGCTTTAAATCTAGGATCGAGCACGGTGGCCAAAATGTAGTGCTCTGATTTCAACAGATTGACCACCCGTGAATCCTTGTTAAGCGAATTAAGGGCTGCATCCACAAGTCCCACATGCCTAGCGGAATCGCTCCGTGTTAGCTCCTTCTTCAATGCCTCCAGCTTCTTCTGCAAAAGCCTGATGAGGGGAATGACCTGACTCAGGCTGGCAGTGTCTGAACTGACTTCACGTGTGGCAAGTTCAAAGGGCATCAGAACCTTGCACAACGTTGAAATCATTCTCCACTGCACTTGAGACAGGTGCATTCCACCTACTATATCGTGCTCAATTGTATAGGCTTGAATGGCCTTTTGCTGCTCCTCCAACCTCTGAAGCATATAGAGGGTTGAATTCCACCTCGTTACCACTTCTTGCTTCAGATGATGGCAGGGCAGGTTCAGTAGTTTTTGGTGGTGCTCCAGTTTTCTGTACGTGGTGCCTGTACGCCGAAAGTGTCCCGCAATTCTTCTGGCCACCGACAGCATCTCTTGCACGCCCCTGTCGTTTTTTAAAAAATTCTGCACCACCAAATTCAAGGTATGTGCAAAACATGGGACGTGCTGGAATTGGCCCAGATTTAATGCACACACAATATTGCTGGCGTTGTCCGATGCCACAAATCCACAGGAGAGTCCAATTGGGGTAAGCCATTCCGCGATGATCTTCCTCAGTTGCCGTAAGAGGTTTTCAGCTGTGTGCGTATTCTGGAAAGCGGTGATACAAAGCGTAGCCTGCCTAGGAAAGAGTTGGCGTTTGCGAGATGCTGCTACTGGTGCCGCCGCTGCTGTTCTTGCGGCGGGAGTCCATACATCTACCCAGTGGGCTGTCACAGTCATATAGTCCTGACCCTGCCCTGCTCCACTTGTCCACATGTCCGTGGTTAAGTGGACATTGGGTACAGCTGCATTTTTTAGGACACTGGTGACTCTTTTTCTGAGGTCTGTGTACATTTTCGGTATCGCCTGCCTAGAGAAATGGAACCTAGATGGTATTTGGTACCGGGGACACAGTACCTCCAACAAGTCTCTAGTTGGCTCTGCAGTAATGATGGATACCGGAACCACGTTTCTCACCACCCAGGATGCCAAGGCCTCAGTTATCCGCTTTGCAGTAGGATGACTGCTGTGATATTTCATCTTCCTCGCAAAGGACTGTTGAACAGTCAATTGCTTACTGGAAGTAGTACAAGTGGGCTTACGACTTCCCCTCTGGGATGACCATCGACTCCCAGCGGCAACAACAGCAGCGCCAGCAGCAGTAGGCGTTACACGCAAGGATGCATCGGAGGAATCCCAGGCAGGAGAGGACTCGTCAGACTTGCCAGTGACATGGCCTGCAGGACTATTGGCATTCCTGGGGAAGGAGGAAATTGACACTGAGGGAGTTGGTGGGGTGGTTTGCGTGAGCTTGGTTACAAGAGGAAGGGATTTACTGGTCAGTGGACTGCTTCCGCTGTCACCCAAAGTTTTTGAACTTGTCACTGACTTATTATGAATGCGCTGCAGGTGACGTATAAGGGAGGATGTTCCGAGGTGGTTAACGTCCTTACCCCTACTTATTACAGCTTGACAAAGGGAACACACGGCTTGACACCTGTTGTCCGCATTTCTGGTGAAATACCTCCACACCGAAGAGCTGATTTTTTTGGTATTTTCACCTGGCATGTCAACGGCCATATTCCTCCCACGGACAACAGGTGTCTCCCCGGGTGCCTGACTTAAACAAACCACCTCACCATCAGAATCCTCCTGGTCAATTTCCTCCCCAGCGCCAGCAACACCCATATCCTCCTCATCCTGGTGTACTTCAACACTGACATCTTCAATCTGACTATCAGGAACTGGACTGCGGGTGCTCCTTCCAGCACTTGCAGGGGGCATGCAAATAGTGGAAGGCGCATGCTCTTCACGTCCAGTGTTGGGAAGGTCAGGCATCGCAAACGACACAATTGGACTCTCCTTGTGGATTTGGGATTTCAAAGAACGCACAGTTCTTTGCGGTGCTTTTGCCAGCTTGAGTCTTTTCAGTTTTCTAGCGAGAGGCTGAGTGCTTCCATCCTCATGTGAAGCTGAACCACTAGCCATGAACATAGGCCAGGGCCTCAGCCGTTCCTTGCCACTCCGTGTGGTAAATGGCATATTGGCAAGTTTACGCTTCTCCTCCGACAATTTTATTTTAGGTTTTGGAGTCCTTTTTTTTCTGATATTTGGTGTTTTGGATTTGACATGCTCTGTACTATGACATTGGGCATCGGCCTTGGCAGACGACGTTGCTGGCATTTCATCATCTCGGCCATGACTAGTGGCAGCAGCTTCAGCACGAGGTGGAAGTGGATCTTGATCTTTCCCTAATTTTGGAACCTCAACTTTTTTGTTCTCCATATTTTATAGGCAGAACTAAAAGGCACCTCAGGTAAACAATGGAGATGGATGGATTGGATACTAGTATACAATTATGGACGGACTGCCACGGTTAGGTGGTATAAAAAAACCACGGTTAGGTGGTATATATTATAATAATAATACAATTATGGATGGACGGACTGCCTGCCGACTGCCGACACAGAGGTAGCCACAGCCGTGAACTACCGCACTGTACACTGGTTGATAAAGAGATAGTAGTATACTCGTAACAATTAGGATGACACTATGACGGTATAAAGAATGAAAAAAAAACCACGGTTAGGTGGTATATATTGTAATACAATTATGGATGGACGGACTGCCTGCCGAGTTCCGACACAGAGGTAGCCACAGCCGTGAACTACCGCACTGTACACTGGTTGATAAAGAGATAGTAGTATACTCGTAACAACTAGTATGACACTATGACGGTATAAAGAATGAAAAAAAAACCACGGTTAGGTGGTATATATTATAATAATAATACAATTATGGATGGACGGACTGCCTGCCGACTGCCGACACAGAGGTAGCCACAGCCGTGAACTACCGCACTGTACACTGGTTGATAAAGAGATAGTAGTATACTCGTAACAATTAGGATGACACTATGACGGTATAAAGAATGAAAAAAAAACCACGGTTAGGTGGTATATATTGTAATACAATTATGGATGGACGGACTGCCTGCCGAGTTCCGACACAGAGGTAGCCACAGCCGTGAACTACCGCACTGTACACTGGTTGATAAAGAGATAGTAGTATACTCGTAACAACTAGTATGACACTATGACGGTATAAAGAATGAAAAAAAAAACCACGGTTAGGTGGTATATATTATAATAATAATACAATTATGGATGGACGGACTGCCTGCCGACTGCCGACACAGAGGTAGCCACAGCCGTGAACTACCGCACTGTACACTGGTTGATAAAGAGATAGTAGTATACTCGTAACAATTAGGATGACACTATGACGGTATAAAGAATGAAAAAAAAACCACGGTTAGGTGGTAGGTATATAATAATAAATAATACAATTCTGGTCGGACGGACTGCCTGCCGTGTGCCGACACAGAGGTAGCCACAGCCGTGAACTACCGCACTGTACACTGGTTGATAAAGAGATAGTAGTATACTCGTAACAATTAGGATGACACTATGACGGTATAAAGAATGAAAAAAAAACCACGGTTAGGTGGTAGGTATATAATAATAAATAATACAATTCTGGTCGGACGGACTGCCTGCCGTGTGCCGACACAGAGGTAGCCACAGCCGTGAACTACCGCACTGTACACTGGTTGATAAAGAGATAGTAGTATACTCGTAACAATTAGGATGACACTATGACGGTATAAAGAATGAAAAAAAAACCACGGTTAGGTGGTAGGTATATAATAATAAATAATACAATTCTGGTCGGACGGACTGCCTGCCGTGTGCCGACACAGAGGTAGCCACAGCCGTGAACTACCGCACTGTACACTGGTTGATAAAGAGATAGTAGTATACTCGTAACAATTAGGATGACACTATGACGGTATAAAGAATGAAAAAAAAACCACGGTTAGGTGGTAGGTATATAATAATAAATAATACAATTCTGGTCGGACGGACTGCCTGCCGTGTGCCGACACAGAGGTAGCCACAGCCGTGAACTACCGCACTGTACTGTGTCTGCTGCTAATATAGACTGGTTGATATTTAAAGAGATATTAGTAGTATACAACAATACTATACTGGTGGTCAGGCACTGGTCACCACTCCTGCAGCAAAAGTGTGCACTGTTAATTAATATAATTGTACTCCTGGCTCCTGCTAACAACCTGCAGTGCTCCCCAGTCTCCCCCACAATTAATTATAAGCTTTTAATTTATACATTGATGACTGTGCAGCACACTGGGCTGAGCTGAGTGCACACAGACTGAGTCACACTGTGTGACTGACTGTGCTGTGTATCGTTTTTTTTTTCAGGCAGAGAACGGATATAGCAGAGAGAAGTGATATTGGTTCAAAAGAAGATTTCGGGACAAATGATCTTAGTTGTTTAGGAATTGGATTTTCATCACCACCTGATTGTCCTTTGTCTTTGAAATGTTCTTTCAGCTTAATTTTTCTCTGCAAAGAATGTTTCTCTATATTCCATTGTAGTGGATCAAATTGTACTGAGGGAATAAAAGATAGACCTTTATTAAGCAAACCGATTTCTGCTGGTGTCAGTTCATAAGAGGACAGATTGACCATGTTGTCTTTTTGGCTGCTGGAGAACGTCCTGCTCTTCCTCTGCCTTTCGTTTTGTCCACTCCTCCTTCTGCGCCATATTTGTCTGGGAATCTTCCTCTCCGTGTTTTCACACCTAAAGGGGCAGCGGCTTTATTGGATCTATCAGTATCGCTGTTGGTCTCTTGTGATGACTCTGTATCAAACCTAGCAAAGGGTCTCCGATCTCTGCAGAAGAATGGTAGTCTCCTCCCCTCTGGTCTGGTGTCTGAGAGCCATCTATATACAGAAGGTTTTTCATAGTCCTGTTCCACCTTTTTGAGTTTCTCTTGTTTAAAGGCTATCAATTCCCTCTTATATTGGGACATTTATTGTTGGATCTTTTCCATCCAATTTTCTTCCTTGTCGGCTACAAGTGCCGAAGTGTGCACCAATTCATAAGCAGATATATTTTTGATTGCTTCCATTTCTTTCTTGGACTGCTCTATGACCAGTAGTATTAGATCTAATGAGAATTTGTTTAATATAGCCGTCCAGCGTCGACAAAATTGAACGTCATAACGTCCAATGGTAGGACAATTCCTGACCCGAAATCCTCGGGGGAATCTTCTTCATTTTATAATAATCACTGAGTGATAAACCATGAAGATAGAAATCTACTTCTTTCTTTTTTAATTTAAGTAGTTCTTTAAAAATATGTTCTACTGGCGTATATATATATATATATATATATATATATCCAGGTGAAACGGCACTCGGAGATCATGAAAAAGTGAAGAAATTTTATTTCATGTCATTAACGTTCCGGGGCAGCATGCCCCGTCCTCAGAATGAACACAGCTAAAATACAAGTGAATACACTTACCCATTTAAATAGAACCCCACACCGCTGGCGTCGCCATCCCTAGTTTCCGCCATCGCGTCTCCTTCACCCTGCTGCATCCGCCGCGTAATTTCCGTGTACAGGGCTGGCGGTTAGCAGGGGAACGCAAGCATGCATCCCACCGCCAGCCAGCGTTGCGTTCCACAGCTGACAGACGTGGGAAGCTCAGACGGGGAGGAATCTGCGAGGTGAGCAAAAGAGGATCGGAGGCGCCCACATCAAACAATACAGTTATTATGCCCCTATACACAATGCATAGGCACATAACATGCAGCCAAAACAGTGATAATTAAAAAATTATTATATAATATATATATATATATATATATATATATATATATCTATATCTCCAATGCAGAATTACAAACACATTATACCATAATGTAAAAGGACAATAAGCAATACTGGAAAAACTATGATAGATACTCAAGATTCATCGCTATACCAGTGTGTTCCAATTAATTTTTTCATTAAGACCACCCGGACATATAGTTCCCAATCGGGTGATCCACCGTGCTTCCATGATAAGTAGAGTGTTGGATCTATCCCCCCCACGTAATGACAGGGGGACGTGATCAATCATAAAATACCAGAGGGATTCTAAAGAGTGGCCGGCCTGTTTGAAATGTTTGGCCACCGGTTGGTCAATCAGTTTGCCTTCAAGGGTTAATTTAATAGCCGACCTATGGGCAGCCATACGTTCAGAAAACTTATGAATGGTTTGCCCAACATAGAACAATCCACAGGGGCATATAATGATATATATGACATGAGTGGTGGAGCAGGTAAGTACAAATCTGATGTCATATTTTGTATTCTCACAGTGGGGGTGTTCAGTTGCAAAGCCTTTCAACATGAAACTACAGGTGGTACATCCACTACAACGATAGCAACCCGGTGCTTTATAGTGTAAATTAGGTAATTTGGAAACTCCCATCCCGGTAATGTCTGTTCTAACCACATAATAATAATAATAATAATAATAATAATAATAATAATAATAATAATAATAAGAAGAAGAAGAAGAAGAAGATATCATCGATATAGCGACAAAACAATAGAATATTATCACTGATGTCCTGATTGTTAAAAAACAACTCCTTCTCTTGGACAGACATATATACATTAGCGTACAATGGGGCCACAGGGGACCCCATCGCACACCCCCTGAGTTGCAAAAAGAACTGTCCGTCAAACAAAAAGTAGTTACGACGGAGAGTTAATTCTAACAAAGTAAGAAACAGGTGATGGTCAAACATATCAGAAGGGAGATGAGAACTAAGAAATAAAGACATAGCTGCCAAATGTGTTGTAATTCTGTATTGGATATAGAATATATATATATATATATATATATATATATATATATATATATATATATATATATAATCTCCATATGTTGCAGGTGCTTGTCTTTGCATTTCCTCTCAGATTCTGTACGTTTTTAATTATCACTGTTTTGGCTGCATGTTATGTGCCTATGCATTGTGTATAGGGGCATAATAACTGTATTGTTGTTTGATGTGGGCGCCTCCAATCCTCTTGTGCACCCCTCGCAGATTCCTCCCCGACTGAGCTTCCCACGTCTATCAGCTGTGGAACGCAGCGCTGGCTGGCGGTGGGACGCATGCTTGCGTTCCCCTGGTAACCGCCATCCCTGTACACGGAAATGATGCGGCGGATGCAGCAGGGTGAAGGAAACGAGGGATGGTGACGCCAGCGGTGTGTGTGGGGTTCTATTTAAATGGGTAAGTGTATTCACTTGTATTTTTGCTGTGTTCATTCTGAGGACGGGGCATGCTGGCCCGAAACGTTAAGGACATGAAATAAAATTTCTTCACTTTTTCATGATCTCCGAGTGCCGTTTCACCTGGACCGATACCAAACTGCTTTAACTGGCACCGAAGTAAGCCGATTCTAGGATATGAGTGCCGGCTAACACTGGAAATATATATATATATATTTATATATATTATATATATCCCAGAGCCTAGACTTGAAGTTCAGCCAGCCTTACTTTTTTTTTTTTTTTACTTTGCTGGCAGGCTGCTGTCACACATAGAAGAGTGATAGTTCCTCTCTTTGTTCCTCCAAGCAGCACACTCCGCTGGGCGCTGTCTCCACCCCACAAATCTTCACTCCAGAGGCAGTCATTGTTCCCAGCAGCCTGCGCGCCCAGCCAAATGGCTGAGCCGCAGGCTGCTGCTTCACAGAGGATTGGGCAGCTGAGCCGTCGCTCAGCTGCCCTGCCTGTAGTCCCTGTAGATCAGCTCCCTCTACGTGGCATCACTGGTGTGCGGTACCGCACCAGTGTTTTGTAAGTGCAGACGGGAGCCAGGACAACCATCCCCCAGCTGCCTGCCCTGCTTGTTTTTTGCGCAGCCACACACACACACACACACACACACACACGTCTGGCAGTGCAGTGGGGAGCCGCTGCACGGAGCACAGCACCGCAGATCGGATCAAAGATCCAATCTGTGCTAGGTGGCGGGGCCGCGGGGGACCCTTTTAAAAAAAGTGGGCCCGGGGTACATACCCCCGGGGCCCCCCCCTTAATTTGGCTCTGGGCGGTACTGACCAACAAAGGACGGCTTCGGGAGCAGAGAGCTGCAGTTACTGCTGACTGCAGTACTACCAGGAGCCACTAGATGCCCCAATCTCCATGGAGCCATCTCATCACCTGCCCGAGACCAGTACAGAGGAACTAAGTGAGTTTACTTTTTATGTGTGACTGTCTATTATCTATCTATGTGGGTCATTCCGACCCGTTTGCATGCAGCGGTTCTTCGTTGTGGTATGAAAGGGTCAGGACTGCAGCTGCACGGTGCCCACAATGCACATACACGTCCTTGCCAGGCGCCAGCTGTCACCGGGCAGCGACACTGCCAACGCAGAAAGTGATTGCAGCGGCGATCACTAGAAGATGGATGGTGGGGAGGTGTTCCGGGGCATCTACTCACTGTTTTCCAGGCATGGCGAGTACAACGCAGGCTTGTCCAGGCATTTGGAGGGCGGATGTCTGACGTCAAGTCCGGGATCTTCATAGCTGGATCCGTCGCACTGGGTGAGTAACTGCAGCCCTGGTCTTGTTTTACTTGAAACTTTTTTTTAGCATAGCAGAGCTGCACAAGCGTTCGCAGCCCTGCTATGCTAAAATACACTCCCCATAGACGGCGTCAGGTTGATAGCACGAGCAGCAAAAAGTTGCTACGTGCGATCAACTCAGAATGACCCCCTGTGTGTGTGTGTGTGTCTATCATCTATCTATGATCCATCTATCTGTTTGTCGGATAGATATAGAGATATATTGATAAAGCTGAATTCCTTTATCGTATAAACAACCCTTTATGAGGTCTAAGAACACTGTACGCTGACTACGTAAGAAGTACCGTAAGGGTACGCTAGTTGCGTATCGATCGCTCAGCCGTAGGCGAGACGCTCAAGCGTCGCTTTCGCTCACGGCCCAGAGATCACAGGCAGACGCTATTGGCTGTGACTAACGTAATGATTCGCTATGGCGTAGCGGACGCTCGAGACCACGAGGAGATCACCAGCGGCGCAGACGCTCACAACGCTATACCTTGATATCTATACCTTTAACAATGAGATACACAGTATACCTTTATGTAGAGACAATGTGTAAGTGCAACCTGGTGTAACCTGATTAACTACAAAGCTGCTTGAGCGTCACCGACGCTCTGTGAACACTTAAAACTATGAGAAAATACACAGATACTTGTTTAGGGTCCAAAGCCTATTATATGTATTATAACTAATATACTTGCAAAAAGGAATCACAGTACAAATGATACACTACAATATAACAGAGACTTCCTAACCAAATAACTAGACAAGAAATACAATACAATACAATACTAATCAAGGGAAAATACGAGAGAAAGAGAAGAGAGAAATATGAGAGAAATGGCTCACAGTAAGACAATATGATTACGGAGAGAAACTTACGCACAAGGGGAAACGATCGCAAGCGCCTCTGGACATCCAGCTTCCCGATTATCAGCAATGATAATCGTTTGAAGAGAAGTGTAAGCTGGATGCCACAGGCCCGTCTTTTATGCTCCACACACAATGCAATCTAATGGTCCCTACAATCTTATCAACCATTGGACACAAGAATTCGGCTTCGCATTATAACAAAAGGTCATAGGTCGATTCATACAGGTGGGCTGTTTTGTATCAGTGGCCTTGGTTATGCAACACAATGGGTGATGACCAACACATTCCTGTCTTCTGGAGAGCTATTGTTTGGCGAATACAAAACAGAACCCTTTCTCTGGGCTTTGTTCTATATTCATGATGTCCACTTTCAGTTGAGACAATGACATCTCAGCCCTTATTCTCCTGGATACAAACCCTAATCCATTCGTAAACAGGTGTTGGCCCTCCTCATTGAGTCTCAAAGCTCAGTGTAATTAAAGGCTATTGTACTCCGTCTGCGGGAAAGATTCTGATTTGGAGTACAATTGATCTTCAATTACTATTCCTGTGCTTACCTTATGCATGTGAAGATATGAGGCCCTCCCAACATGCAAACTATTGTTTGGGGGATCTCTGAGGTCAAAGAGCCATTTGAGACCCACTGATACCTGTCTCCAACTGTTCAGGTGCATGACTAAGTAAGAACAAATAATAATAAATGGACATAACTTCTTATGTCCATAACTATTCGCACGAGCGATTAATCCGCTCCAAACCAACACCGGAATATTGCTATTTAAATACTCTTCCGATGGGTACCAAACACCACTGTATGACCCCTGTTAGACCCTTCGCACAATACAAAGAGGAATCCCTCTGTTCAGGAACATGCTATATTAACCAAACTTTCAGAATCTATCAAAGGGACCATGATCTACAAACTACATTAATTGTGAAAATATGTAACGATTGAGTCGCACGCTACGACTACACAAACTTTACCGTAAATACGCATACCGTGCACCAGCGGGTGCACGCAACTGCGGGTATGCGCCTTCACGGGAGAGCGCACGCATGCGCAGCGCGGACCAGTGTGAGGTGCAAATATGGCAGTGTGCATAGAGATATTTTTCTGACTTTGACAATATATATATATATATATATATATATATATATATATATACATACATACATACATACATACATAGGGAAAACCACAGCACTCACCGCACCAGAAGCGGGGCACAGCTATGCACTTACCACCCACAGGGAGGGGTGCAAGTAACACTGCACTCTCCACCACAGAAGCGGGGTACACAGCTGTACTTACCACTCACAGGGCGGGGTGCATGTAGCCCATGACCAATCGCTCTAATAAATACAAACAGAGAACCCAGCACTCACCAAAGTAAACTCACTTATCCTCAACAATTCAATAAATAAATGATGGGGGTTTAGTTGGTGGATTGGCCAATGCACGGAAGCCCGCATACCGATTTTCAAGGTACCCCACCTTCAAGGTACCCCACCAATATTTATATATTTTATAATGTGCGGACCACGATGTACATGATTATATATATATATATTTATTAGTAACACTGTAAGGGTGCAAGGTGCTGTTTCCTGGGGTATAAGACCGCACGCAGCAGCTGAGGAACACAAGTCCAGGTTCCTAAACAAAAAACCCACAGAGTTCTCCAGTAAGCACTGTATAGCTTACTTGTATCAGGAGCCTGTTTCTCTCACATAGATCCTGCAGTCTTCCCAGGCAGTCTGCACACCCTAATCAGGCCAGCAGCTCTATAACACTCTTACACAGCTGAAAGCCTGATAAGCCTTCTGTGAGGCCAAAGACCCGAACTGGGCCCAATGTCTGGAACTTGCCCCATCTCTCTTTCAGAGCCCTTACCCAGCTTTTCCAACAAACTGAAAAGGTTCTAACACAACATATTCCTAGAAGTTTTCATTTTTCTAATACATGTAAGACAAGAACCTGGGACAAATATACCTGCCCTCAAACACTATTCCAGTGTTCTTGTCACATATCCCCCTCCCCTGTTTCGACCTAGGGGCCAGAACACTTGTAGCCCCCAAACAGAAGATGCGGGTCTATGCATCTGCGTCGGCCAATTGTGTACCCGGTCTATGTTCGACAGTAAACTTAAAATCCTGCAACGCTAGAAACCATCTAGTTACACGAGCATACTTGCCTCTATTTACATACATCCATTTTAAAGGGGCATGATCCGTCACTAGTCTGAATTGTCTACCCAAGAGGTAATATCTCAAGGTATCTAGTGCCCACTTAATGGCCAAAGCCTTCTTTTCCACAACGGCATACCTTTTTTCATGCTCATTGAGTTTCCTACTCAAATAAAGGATAGGGTGTTCGTCCCCATCTCTGGTTTGGGACAGCACAGCGCCTATCCCTACCTCTGAGGCATCTGTCTGTACTACAAATTCTTAAAAAAAAACTGGTGTTATCAATACCCGTTGTGAACACAAAGCCACTTTTAACGCTTGGAACGCTTTTTCTGCATCAGGGTTCCATGTCACCATATTTGACTGCTTCCCTTTGGTAAGGTCTGTCAACGACACCGCTGGGGGTCGCAAAATTGGGAATAAACCGTTTATAGTACCCAGTTATTCCCAATAGTCCTTACCCATTTTTTATTCACTGGACGAGGCCAGTTTTGAATAGCATCAATTTTATTCAATTGGGGACTAATTAGACCTCTGCCTATGGTGAAGCCCAAGTATTTGACCTCCTCCATTGCGAGGCAGCACTTCTTTGGGTTAGCAGTTAACCCTGCCTTTCTGATTGAGTCCAGTACTGCTTGTACTTTAACCAAATGGGATCCCCAGTCTGTACTGTGAATTACCACATCCAAATAGGCAGCTGCATATTTTCTATGGGGCCTCAAAATTTTATCCATTGCCCGTTGAAAGGTTGCTGGAGCCCCATGCAACCCAAAAGGGTAACATCTTATACTGGTACATCCCCTCCGGAACCGAAAAGGCAGTTTTTTCTTTTGCGCTATCAGATAAAAGGTATTTGCCAGTAACCTTTGGTCAGGTCCAATGTGGTGAGAAACCTGGCTGTTCCCAGCCTTTCTATAAGCTCATCCACACAGGGCATGGGGTACGCGTCAAACTTGGACACCTCATTTACCTTACAAAAGTCATTACAGAAGCGTATGCTACCGTCGGGCTTCAGGATGAGAACTATGGAACTGGACCACTCACTGTTAGATTCCTCTATGACTCCAAGTTCTAACATGGTTTTAACTTCTTTAGAAACAGCTTCTCGCTGAGCTTCAGGAATCCTATACGGCTTTAAATGAACCCTGACCCCTGGTTCTGTGACAATGTCATGTTTTATTATGATCGTTCAGCCATGCAGCTTTGAAAATATCTCCCTATTTTGGATGAGAAATTCTTTAACCTGATTGTTCTGATCAGCTGATAAGGTCTCCGACACCTTTACTGCGGTAAGCAACCGGAGGTGAAGACACCGAAGGGCAAGGCTCCACTGACAGAGAACCTATCTTTCCAGGGTATGATTAAGTTAACATGGTAGATTTGTTTGGGTTCTCTTTCCCGTCTGGTATACTTTGTAATTAACCTCATTCACTTTTTCCCTAATCTCAAATAGGGTCCATTTGAGATTAGGGAAAAAGTAGCTAGGAATTTGCTTTCGACAGTGGGTACCAAAACAAGAACTCTATCTCCAGGAGCAAATTCCTGCATCTTGGCACTCCGGTTATATACCCTCTGTTGAGCACTTTGGGCCTATTCCATGTGCTCAGACAATAGGTACCACAGCTGCAATCCTATCCTGCATTTGAGATACATGTTCAATAACGCTTCGATAAGGAGTGGGCTGTCCTTCCCACGTCTCTTTGGCAATGTCCAACAGCCCTCTGGGGTGTCTACCATACAAATCAAATGGAGAAAACCCCGTAGACAAGTAGGGCAACAAACAATCCCAGATTTTCCCATCTCTCTCAACAACCTTTTTTAACATACTTTTTAATGTTTTATTAAACCTTTCCACCAACCCGTCTGTTTGGGGATGGTAGATGGATGTCCTGAGGTGAGTGACCTTAAATAATTTGCACAATTCCTTCATGATCCTTGACATAAATGGAGTACATTGGCCAGTCAAAATTTCTTTTGGTATTCCCACTCTACTAAAAACCTGCACCAGCTCCCTAGCTATTGCCTTGGTTGCGATTGTGCGTAAACGGACAGCCTCAGGATATCGAGTGGCATAGTCCATAATTACCAGGATATACTGATGGCCCTGAGTAGACTTTAACAAGGGCCCCTTGAGATCCATGGCTATTCTGTCAAACGGGACCTCTATAATAGGCATGGATACTAGTGGGCTCCTGAAATGGGGTCTAGGGGCATGATACTGGCATTCAGGACAGGAAGAACAATATTCAGCCACTTCTTTATAAACCCCTGGCCAAAAGAACCTTTGTAAAACTTTCAGTGTTTTTTTTCTGCCCCTAAATGTCCTGCAGTAACGTGACTGAGCTAAATCTAGTACCGTTGTTAGATAAGGCTGGGGAACTACCAGCTGTTCCCCCACATCCTCACCCCTTTTGACAATGTGGTACAAGAGCTCATTACAGATGGCCGTGTGGGGATACGTAACCCTGTCACCTGGTACCACAGGTTCCCCATTAACAACCTTAACATTCTCCCTAGCCTTTATTAAGGTAGGATCCTTTAACTGTTCAGATGCAAACAGATCCTTCTTTACCTCCAGGTCAGGCACGCTTTCAGTTCTAACTACTATGTCTCTGTTCCCAGCAAGAGGGTCCTCACTGGAGTCCATCTGTCACTTCCCCAGCCAAACTAGCAAAAGGCAAAGGGTCAGAAAGTTCCGAAGACACACGTACATCCATAAAATCACCAGTATTATCAACTGGCTCTTTACTTCTCACATCTGTTGACAGTGATTCCCACAGTTTCCAAAAATGAGGAAAATCCCTACCTATTATGGCCTCATGCACCAAGGTGGGGACCAGTCCTACTTTAACAATTGCTGACCCACAACAAGTTTCTATATTCACTTCAGCAGTGACATAATGTTGGGTATCCCCATGTTTGCAAGTTACCCCAATAGGTATTTGCTGGACCTTCAAGGGGTTCACTAACCCAGCTTTCACGAGGGTAACTAAACTTCCTGAACCTAGCAAGGACTCTACCCGGTTACCCTCTAAGAACACATCACACATTTGTTTTTCCAGCTCAGGTGAAGGTACCACAGTACAGGCTAACCTAGCAAAGAAAGACATTCTGCGACATTCAAAGGCAGCATCACATTGCATGGGTTCTTGCGTGACTGGGCAATTAGCAACAACATGACCTGGCATACCACACCTAAAACATTTAACCACACGATTATCAACCAGTTTGGGCAACATAGACTGTTCTAGCCCCATTGGCCTGTCTCCAGGGCCAGTATTTACAGTCTCTCCAGCCTTGCGTTCTCTTATCCGCCCAGCAACATTTCCCTAAGGAACAGTTTTACCAGTCTTTACTGAAGGGCGCTATCGAGAATCTATGGGTTGCTGGGTGGTCATCAGTAGTTCCTCTGCTGCCAAATACCCCTCTACCATGTCCACTAATTGGTCAGCAGTACCCAGGTTTCCATGGCTCACCCACTTGCGCAGGACCATGGGCAAAGATCTCAAGTAGCGGTCCATACCGACTCTTTCAACCATCTGGGGACCAGTTAATGTCTCTGGCTGTAACCATTTTTTTGTTAGCTGAATAAAGTCGTGCATCTAGGAGCGAGGAGGCTTCTCCATGGCATAAACCCACCGATGCACCCGTTGTGCTCGTACTGACAGCGTGACTCCCAGGTGGGTCAGGATCTCAGTCTTTAGTTTATCATAGTTCCGAGCCTCAGCAGGGCTTAAATCAAAGTAAGCTTTTTGGGGCTCACCTGACAGCAAAGGTGCCAACAGACTGGCCCACTGTGCTTTCGGCCAGTTCTCACGCTCGGCAGTCCTTGCAAACGTGGTCAGGTAGGCCTCCACATCATCAGCCTTGGTCATTTTCTGCAGGAAGTGACTGGCCCGTATAGAACTAGAGCTGGTCGGAGCACTGACGGCCACATCTCCAATCCGGGCTGCAAGGCTCTGCACCACTTCTGTTAAGGCCTCTCTATCCTGACGCTGTTGCCTGTAAAGTTCATCAACAGCTGCCTGCTGTTGTCTCCTATTTTCCTCCATTGCCACCTGCTGCTGTCTGTTGGCCTCCTGCTGAGCAGCTGTAGCTTGCAGCAAGGCTTTAAGCAGTTCCTCCATGTAGACAGATTTTTCAGGCGGCTTTGTAGCTGCTTTCACCAAGGACATATCAAATCCTCGGGGTGAGTCTCAGCAACTTCACACTGGGCTGTATCTGCATAAACCACCGTTTTCTGCAGGCCTCATAAAGCTGCTTTCACTTATGCGCAGAACGGACTGCTCGCATTCTCCACCAAGTTGTAACACTTTAAGGGTGCAAGGTGCCGTTTCCTGGGGTATATGGCAGCACGCAGCAGCTGAGGAACACCACAAGTCCAGTTTCTGGTACAACTGGCCCCAGACAGTTTTATTGTACAGAAAATAAAACAAACACCAGAAGAAAATACCTTGCCTGTCCGGCACTAACTAAACACAAGATGTTTCTAACCGTCACTAAACCAAAACACAGAGTTCTCCAGCAAACACTGCATTGCTCACTTGTATCAGGAGCATGTTTCTCTCACATAGATCCTGCAGTCTTCCCAGGCAGTCTACACACCCTAATCAGGCCAGCAGCTCTATAAACACTCTTACACAGCTGAAAGCCTGATTAGCCTTCTGTGAGGCCAAAGACCCGAACTGGGCCCAATGTCTGGAACTTGCCCCCATCTCTCTTTCAGAGCCCTTACCCAGCTTTTCCAACAAACTGAAAAGGTTCTAACAAAACATATTCCTAGAAGTTTTCATCTTTCTAATACATGTAAGACAAGAACCTGGGACAAACATACCTGCCCTCAAACAATATCCCAGTGTTCTTGTCACATAATAAATTTATATAATAATATAATATATATATATATATATATATATATATATATATATATTATTATTTGTGATGAGCGGGTTCGGTTCCTCGGAATCCGAACCCGCCCGAACTTCAGCTTTTTTTTTTTCACGGGTCCGAGCGACTCGGATCTTCCCGCCTTGCTCGGTTAACCCGAGTGCGCCCGAACGTCATCATCCCGCTGTCGGATTCTCGCGAGGCTCGGACTCTATATAAGGAGCAGCGCGTCGCCGCCATTTTCACACTTGCATTGAGATTGATAGGGAGAGGACGTGGCTGGCGTCCTCTCCGTTTAGACTAGAGTACTAGAGAGAGACACTTGATTTACTAATTTTGGGGAGCATATTATTAGGAGGAGTACTACTTGCTGATAGTGTGACCAGTGACCAACAGTTTAATTAATCCGTTCTCTGCCTGAAAAAAAACGATACACAGTGTGTGACACAGTCACATACCATATCTGTGCTCAGCCCAGTGTGCTACATCATATCATATGTAATACTGTATATCATTATCTGACTGTTCACTGCTCACACAGCTTAATTGTGGGGGCGACTGGGGAGCAGTTAGAGCAGGAGTACATATTTTAAGTACAGTGCACACTTTTGCTGCCAGAGTGCCACTGCCAGTGTGACTGACCAGTGACCACTGTCCACCAGTATATTGGGATTGTCTGCTGACCACCAGTATATTGTGATTGTCTGCCTGAAAAAGTTAAACACTCGTTATGTGGTGTTTTTATAAACGCATTCTGCTGACAGTGTCCAGCAGGTCCGTCATTATATAATATATACCTGTCCGGCTGCAGTACTAGTGATCTCTCTCATATATATATATATATATATATATATATATATATATATATATATATATATTAATTTTACCTCATTATCATCCAGTCTATATTAGCAGCAGACGCAGTACGGTAGTCCACGGCTGTAGCTATCTCTGTGTCTGTAGTCGCTCGTCCATCCATAAGTATACTAGTATCCATCCATCTCCATTGTTTACCTGAGGTGCCTTTTAGTTGTGCCTATTAAAATATGGGAGAACAAAAATGTTGAGGTTCCAAATATAGGGAAAGATCAAGATCCACTTCCACCTCGTGCTGAAGCTGCTGCCACTAGTCATGGCCGAGACGATGAAATGCCATCAACGTCGTCTGCCAAGGCCGATGCCCAATGTCATAGTACAGAGCATGTAAAATCCAAAACACCAAATATCAGTAAAAAAAGGACTCAAAAATCTAAATTAAAATCGTCGGAGGAGAAGCGTAAACTTGCCAATATGCCATTTACCACACGGAGTGGCAAGGAACGGCTGAGGCCCTGGCCTATGTTCATGGCTAGTGGTTCAGCTTCACATGAGAGGCTGAGTGCTTCCATCCTCGCTAGAAAAATGAAATGACTCAAGCTGGCAAAAGCACAGCAAAGAACTGTGCGTTCTTCGAAATCCCAAATCCACAAGGAGAGTCCAATTGTGTCGGTTGCGATGCCTGACCGACCCAAACACTGGACGTGAAGAGCATGCGCCTTCCACCATTTGCACGCCCCCTGCAAGTGCAGGAAGGAGCACCCGCAGTCCAGTTCCTGATAGTCAGATTGAAGATGTCAGTGTTGAAGTACACCAGGATGAGGAGGATACGGGTGTTGCTGGCGCTGGGGAGGAAATTGACAAGGAGGATTCTGATGGTGAGGTGGTTTGTTTAAGTCAGGCACCCGGGGAGACACCTGTTGTCCGTGCGAGGAATATGGCCATTGACATGCCTGGTGAAAATACAAAAAAAAATAAAAAAAAAAAAATCAGCTCTTCGGTGTGGAAGTATTTCAACAGAAATGCGGACAACAGGTGTCAAGCCGTGTGTTGCCTTTGTCAAGCTGTAATAAGGACGTTAACCACCTCGGAACATCCTCCTTTATACGTCACCTGCAGCGCATTCATCATAAGTCAGTGACAAGTTCAAAAACTTTGGGCAACAGCGGAAGCAGTCCACTGACCAGTAAATCCCTTCCTCTTGTAACCAAGCTCACACAAACCACCCCACCAACTCCCTCAGTGTCAATTTCCTCCTTCCCCAGGAATGTCAATAGTCCTGCAGGCCATGTCACTGTCAATTCTGACGAGTCCTCTCCTGCCTGGGATTCCTCCGATGCATCCTTGAGTGTAATGCCTACTGCTGCTGTTGTTGCTGCTGGGAGTCGATCAGCATCCCAGAGGGGAAGTCGGAAGACCACTTGTACTACTTCCAGTAAGCAATTGACTGTCCAACAGTCCTTTGCGAGGAAGATGAAATATCACAGCAGTCATCCTGCTGCAAAGCGGATAACTGAGGCCTAGACAACTATGTTGGTGTTAGACGTGCATCCGGTATCCGCCGTTAGTTCACAGGGAACTAGACAATTTTTTGAGGTAGTGTGCCCCCATTACCAAATACCATCTAGGTTCCACTTCTCTAGGCAGGCGATACCGAGAATGTACACGGACGTCAGAAAAAGACTCATCAGTGTCCTAAAAAATGCAGTTGTACCCAATGTCCACTTAACCACGGACATGTGGACAAGTGGAGCAGGGCAGACTCAGGACTACATGACTGACAGCCCACTGGGTAGATGTATTGCCTCCCGCCGCAAGAACAGCAGCGGCGGCACCAGTAGCAGGATCTCTCAAACGCCAGCTCGTTCCTAGGCAGGCTACGCTTTGTATCACCGCTTTCCAGAATACGCACACAGCTGAAAACCTCTTACGGCAACTGAGGAAGATCATCGCAGAATGGCTTACCCCAAATGGACTCTCCTGTGGATTTGTGGCATCGGACAACGCCAGCAATATTGTGCGTGCATTACATCTGGGCAAATTCCAGCACGTCCCATGTTTTGCACATACCTTGAATTTGGTGGTGCAGAATTATTTAAAAAACGACAGGGGTGTGCAAGAGATGCTGTCGGTGGCCAGAAGAATTGCGGGACACTTTCGGCGTGCAGGCACCGCGTACAGAAGACTGGAGCACCACCAAAAAGACCTGAACCTGCCCTGCCATCATCTGAAGCAAGAGGTGGTAACGAGGTGGAATTCAACCCTCTATATGCTTCAGAGGATGGAGGAGCAGCAAAAGGCCATTCAAGCCTATACATCTGGCCACGATATAGGCAAAGGAGGTGGAATGCACCTGTCTCAAGCGCAGTGGAGAATGATTTCAACGTTGTGCAAGGTTCTGCTGCCCTTTGAACTTGCCACACGTGAAGTCAGTTCAGACACTGCCAGCCTGAGTCAGGTCATTCCCCTCATCAGGCTTTTGCAGAAGAAGCTGGAGGCATTGAAGGAGGAGCTAACACGGAGCGATTCCGCTAGGCATGTGGGACTTGTGGATGGAGCCCTTCATTCGCTTAACCAGGATTCACGTGTGGTCAATCTGTTGAAATCAGAGCACTACATTTTGGCCACCATGCTCGATCCTAGATTTAAAACCTACGTTGGATCTGTCTTTCCGGCAGACACAAGTCTGCAGGGGTTCAAAGAACTGCTGGTGAGAAAATTGTCAAGTCAAGCGGAACGCGACCTGTCAACATCTCCTCCTTCACATTCTCCCGCAATTGGGGGTGCGAGGAAAAGGCTCAGAATTCCGAGCCCACCCGCTGGCGGTGATGCAGGGCAGTCTGATGCTGACATCTGGTCCGGACTGAAGGACCTGCCAACGATTACTGACATGTCGTCTACTGTCACTGCATATGATTCTGTCACCATTGAAAGAATGGTGGAGGATTATATGAGTGACCGCATCCAAGTAGGCACGTCAGACAGTCCGTACGTATACTGGCAGGGAAAAGAGGCAATTTGGAGGCCCTTGCACAAACTGGCTTTATTCTACCTAAGTTGCCCTCCCTCCAGTGTGTACTCCGAAAGAGTGTTTAGTGCCGCCGCTCACCTTGTCAGCAATCGGCGTACGAGGCTACTTCCACAAAATGTGGAGAAGATGATGTTCATTAAAATTAATTATAATCAATTACTCCTTGGAGACATTCACCAGCAGCAATTGCCTCCAGAAAGTACACGGGGATCTGAGATGGTGGATTCCAGTGGGGACGAATTAATAATCTGTGAGGAGGGGGATGTACACAGTGAAAGGGGTGATGAATCGGAGGATGATGATGATGATGATGATGATGAGGTGGACATCTTGCCTCTGTAGAGCCAGTTTGTGCAAGGGGAGATTGATTGCTTCTTTTTTGGTGGGGGCCCAAACCAACCAGTCATTTCAGTCACAGACGTGTGGCAGACCCTGTCGCTGAAATGATGGGTTGGTTAAAGTGTGCATGTCCTGTTTATACAACATAAGGGTGGGTGGGAGGGCCCAAGGACAATTCCATCTTGCACCTCTTTTTTTTTCTTCTTTGCGTCATGTGCTGTTTGGGGACTGGGGAGTATTTTTTTGAAGGGCCATCCTGCGTGACACTGCAGTGCCACTCCTAGATGGGCCAGGTGTTTGTGTCGGCCACTAGGGTCGCTGAGCTTAGTCATCCAGCGACCTCGGTGCAAATTTTAGGACTAAAAATAATATTGTGAGGTGTAAGGTGTTCAGAATAGACTGAAAATGAGTGTTAATTATGGTTATTGAAGTTAATAATACTATGGGATCAAAATGACCCCCAAATTCAATGATTTAAGCTGTTCTTTAGGTTTTTGAAAAAAACACCCGAATCCAAAACATACTCGAATCCGACAAAAAAAATTCGGTGAGGTTTTGCCAAAACGCGTTCGAACCCAAAACCCGAAAAATTTCAAGTGCACACCCCTAATAAATAAATATTTGTGTGTATATATATATATATATATATATATATATATATATATATATATATCATACATACATACATACATACATACATACATACACACACACACACACACACACACACATACACAAAAATTATCAATGGACATCAAATGTATTAACCCATGGAGGTCTGGATATGGAGTCACCCTCAAAATTAAAGTGGATAAACACACTACAGGCTGATCCAACTTTGATGTAATGTCCTTAAAACAAGTCAAAATGAGGCTCAGTAGTGTGTGTGTGGCCTCCACGTACCTGTATGAACTCCCTACAATGCCTGGGCATGCTCCTGATGAGGTGGCGGATGGTCTCCTGAGGGATCTCCTCCCAGACCTGGACTAAAGCATCCGTCAACTCCTGGACAGTCTGTGGTGCAACGTGGCATTGGTGGATGTAGCGAGACATGATGTCCCAGATGTGCTCAATTGGATTCAGGTCTGGGGAACAAGCGGGCCAGTCCAAAGCATCAATGCCTTCGTCTTGAAGGAACTGCTGACACACTCCAGCCACATGAGGTCTCGCATGGTCTTGCATTAGGAGGAAGCCAGGGCCAACTGCACCAGCAAATGATCTCAAAAGGGGTCTGAGAATCTCATCTCGGTACCTAATGTCAATCAGGCTACCTCTGGCAAGCACATGTAGGGCTGTGCGGCCCCCCAAAGAAATGCTACCCCACACCATTACTGACCCACTGCCAAACCGGTCATGCTGGAGGATGTTGCAGGCAGCAGAACGTTCTCCTTGGCGTCTCCAGACTGTCACGTCTATCACATGTGCTCAGTGAGAACCTGCTTTCATCTGAGAAGAGCACAGGGCGCCAGTGGCGAATTTGCCAATCTTGGTGTGGTCTGGCAAATGCCAAACGTCCTGCACGGTATTGGGCTGTAAGCACAACCCCCACCTGTGGGCGTCGGGCCCTCATACCACCCTCATGGAGTCTGTTTCTGATCGTTTGAGTAGACACATGCACATTTGTGGCTTGCTGGAGGTCATTTTGCAGGGCTCTGGCAGTGCTCCTCCTGTTCTTTCTTGCACAAAGGCGGAGGTAGCGGTCCTGCTGCTGGGTTGTTGCCCTCCTACGGCCTCCTCCACATCTCCTGATGTACTGGTCTGTTTCCTGGTAGCGCCTCCATGCTCTGGACACTACGCTGACAGACACAGCAAACCTTCTTGCCACAGCTCGCATAGATGTTCCATCCTGGATGAGCTGCACTACCTGAGCCACTTGTGTGGGTTGTAGGGAGGTCATACAGACACGTGGAGGCCACACACACTACTGAGCCTCATTTTGACTTGTTTTAAAGGACATTACATTAAAGTTGGATCAGCCTGTAGTGTGTTTTTCCACTTTAATTTTGAGGGTGACTCCAAATCCAGACCTCCATGGGTTAATGAGTTTGATCTCCATTGATCATTTTTGTGTGATTTTGTGTTCAGCACATTCAACTATGTAAAGAACAAAGTATTTAATAAGAATATTTCATTCATTCATATCTAGGATGTGTTATTTTAGTGTTCCTTTTATTTTTTTGAGTATATATATATATATATATATATATATATATACACACACACACACACACACACACACACACACACACATACATATAGGTGATCAGCAAAATTCTGCACTGTCTTCCTTCTATATACTACAATGCAGCACAGATATGGAGCGTATTTATACTACTGGTATAATACTGGTAGTCACTGGTCAGCAAAACTCTGCACTGTACTCCTCCTATATAATACTGCTGGTCCCCAGTCCCCACAATAAAGCAGTGTGAACACAGATATATGCAGCACACTGAGCACAGATATGGAGCATTTTTCAGGCAGAGAACGTATAATACTGGTGGTCACTGGTCAGCAAAACTCTGCAGTGTACTCCTCCTATATAATACTGCTGGTCCCCAGTCCCCACAATAAAGCAGTCTGATCACAGATATATGCAGCACACTGAGCACAGATATGGAGCGTTTTTCCAGGCAGAGAACGTAGATATTTGCACTTGCAGCACACCGAGCAGATATTTGCAGCACACTGAGCACAGATATTTGCAGCACACTGAACATAGAAACTGAGAGGACGCCAGCCATGTCCTCTCACGATCATCTCCAATGCACGAGTGAAAACTGGCGGTGACGCGTGGATCTTTATATAGAATACGGATCTCTCGAGAATCGAACTGCAGGACAATGACGTTCGGGTGCGCTCGGGTTAACCAAGCAAGGCGGGAGGATCAGAGTCTGCCTCGGACCTGTGTAAAATGGGTGAAGTTCGGGGGGGGGGGGTTTGGTTCGGATCCTCCGCTCATCATTAGTTATTATAACTTAATCAATCCAATAGTTTTGGATGGAAGTTACTGTTTGATGAACACGTTATATAACAAATAGATCTCACCTGTACAATAGTATTTGGTCTGTTTTTGATTATAGGAAGAAAAAAAAAAAGTCCAAAGATACATTAGTCATATTCAATTACTCATTTACCACAGTAAGATAAATATATTTTATTATTTCTTGCAAATAATCTCGTTGTTACACAATTTACTTTAGGACTTTAATGAAGGAATTCTTATAGACACAGAAGGCAGCATATAGGGGCTCAGAGAAGTAGGCAGAGAAGGTGTGTAAGTGTCTTATGGGGTCACACAGCTGATAGAAGGACAGACGCCCGGCCTCATAGTCCAGGTATATCCCCACTGTCTTCACAGGAGAACCTGGATTTATATTTATAGGTATATTGTTATGACGTGCTCCAAGTTTATTAATAAAGCACAGGTTCCATGACTTGTTATTATAACCAATGTATGATTCATTACCAAATATCTTTCTATCCATACTGTGACCGGCCACCCCTATCAGCCATTTCTCTGCTGTACTCACATCCACTTCCCAGTAATGTCTCCCAGATGAGAAGCTACAGGAGCTTAACACCTGCTGAGATATAAACCTCTCTGGTCCATCTGGTCTGTGTTGATATACATCAGTATAAGATGTAGATCTGTGATCCTCTGATATAATAATGTAATTACAGGCTGTCTTTATATCCAGTAATATGTCTGATTTCTCCATCACTGAGAACTGTCTCTTTATCTGTAGATCCATCAGATTATCAGCAAAGTTTAAAAGTCCCCTGTGTAACATCTGTGAGATTATTCCCTCTTCCACACATCCAGCAACTCTTACATCACTGGTGACATCATAGCTCCTGTGACTGATGACATCACTCTCTGGTTCTTTCTTCAGGACAGTTAATGGATCAGTGATGTTACATATCTCCTCAATGCTACTGATCTTCCTGGACAGCTCATCCTTCTGTTTCTCCAGCTGTGTGATCAGATCAGAGACTGAGAGTGACATCTGCTCTTCTTGCCTGGAGATCTCACCCAGGACCTCCCTCTCCAGTGTATCCAACTTCTCCCTCATGTCTCTAAACAGATCAGTGACTCTCTCAGTGACACCAGCGGCTTTCTCCTTCTTTCTTCTGTGACCCTGCAGACTGCGCACTCTCCTCTCAGTTTTCTCTCTCTCAGACTTCAGGGTCTCAGAGACATATCTCAGTGTCTCTTTTTTCTTCTCAGAGGCCACATTCAGAAGCTCCACATGGTGACCCCGGTGGTCTCCAGCCACACAGCAGGACATACAGATAGCGGCTGAGTCCTCAGAGCAGTAATACTTTACAGTCTCCTTGTGTACGGAGCATTTTCTGTCCTCCAAGGAAACCGTGGGTTCAGTTAAAACATGTTCTGTGGATTTACTGTGTTTGCTCAAGTGTTTGTCACAAAACGAAGCGTCACACTGCAGACATGTTTTAGTAGCTGGCACAGGAGAGTCACAGTAAGTACAGAAGATCCGGGTCTTCTCCGGCTCTGGGTGACTTCTTCGGAAACTTTCCACAATGTTATTCAGCTTCCTGTTCTTCTTCAGTGCCGGGCATTCCGAATACTCTGCTCTGCATTCTGGACAGAAATAGCCCCAAGCCCCCTCCTGCCATTCCAGCACACTCACGATACAGAACCGGCAAAAGATGTGCCCACATCTCAGGGATACAGGGTCTGTGTAAGTGCTCAGGCAAATAGAGCAGCTCAGCTCAGGTCCCAGGTCTGCAGACGCCATTCTAGGAAACAGGAAGAAATTAAACCAAAAAAAAAAACCTCACAGGATACAGATCACCATAGAGGGTGGGGCTGAGCAGGGACATTCATAGCTATGTAATTGAAGTTAAGCTATGTGGAGAAAAGAGACTAATTCAGCAAGGAACGCAAAGCAGCAAAAATGGCAAAACCTGCACCATATACCACAAAAACTGGAAAAAAACATGCAACTTCTGAGACCAAGTAAAAACTGCGTATACTACGAAAAGTAGGCGTGTAAGGGGCATACTAAAGGGCTGGACTTTCAAAAACTATGAGCAGGGGCGTGTTGTGGGCATATGCTGATGTTCGGTGGGCGGTGCATATGCAATTTTTACAACTGATCGCACAATTATGGTGTACAGTTTCTGAGTGACTTAAGGTCTACCTTAAAAACTGCACAAGCTGACCTCAGTTGTAGAACGTTCCATGTGTACTGCAATCATTGCTGCATTACACCCCGCTGAAGAAGCTCACACCTCAAATCACTTCATTCAGCTGTATTCAAACTTCTAAACATGTAAGGGAGCTTTAAACTCTAACATGTTTATTTATAAAATATAGGTTAGGAACCCAATTGTTTTTACACTTCCTAACAATTGAGGTTTGACAACCACACTATTTTATTAAAAGCAAACGTTACTTAACATCTCCAAGCATTTTGTTTTGTAGGCTCTGCTTAATGTCTTTTAGCTTGCTAACAGTTTAATGCTTTTTAAGCAACCAACATGTTTTTTTTTTATATATCGCCACACACACACGTTCAAGAACAGCAACACCAGTTTTTTTGGGGGCTCGGAAAGTAGGTAGTGCAATATTTGAGGTTAAAATACAGTTGTTTGCAAAAATTGCAACATCAGAAACATGTAAGCAAAAAAAAAAAAAAAAACGTTAAATTGTTAATTTACACGCAAATAATGCATATTTTTTTTTAGGTCTTTGCATATTTCACAAGCCCACCTACTTTTTGTAACATTAAATTAGTGTTGCAGTTTATCCGTTTGGGCGTCCCCGAATTTTGAGATTGCTCGCAATTTTTGCAAATTTGCAATTTTTACAATCCTTACTGAATTGGCCCCTTTATACATTCATCACACAGTTGCTGCAGACGCGTTGGCCGCACCTTCATACTCTAAAGCCTCTGGTGCTCAGTGTAGATACAGTACCAGGGGGCCATAGCAAAACCTCATCTAGTTTGTGGGTGGAGCAGACACAAGCAGAGGTCCTTGAATACATGGGTGTTCAGCACCAGGGCCGGTTCTAGACCTTGTGGAGTTCAGGCATAAGTTTCCTATGGCGCCCCCCCACCACCATCACACATACTCGCCCCTCCCAATATTAAAATTAGGGACAGTGCATGCTTAAGACTTGTGCCAAAAATATAGGGGCATGGCTTCATGGAGAAGGGGCATGGTCACAGAATAGTACCAATTCACATTACACCGCACAGTAGTGTCTGTAATTCCCATTACACCACACAGTAGTAGCCCTTATACACAATATGCCACACATTAGTGCCCTTATACATGTAACACAGTAGAGCCCATTTACACATTATGCCATGTTAGAGCCCTTTATACACATTACATCATAGTAGAGCCTCTTATATGCAGTATTTTACACCACAGTATGAACACATACATGTTACACCACAACATACCTACCAACTCTCTAAAATTGGGAGGATAAACACAGGTACATGATGAAGACTTAGAATAATGGTAAGTGCTGTGAATGCGGGCAGATGCACCTACTTTTCCAATTGACTAACCCCCCCCCCCCCCCCCCCTTGACCAAACCCTGATTTAGGAACACTCCTTACAGTTCACAACCATTCCATTAGCCAGAAACTAGACACTGAAGTCTGTTCTATGAATCTTAATGGAAACACTGTGATAAGCCTTGTTAATGCCTAATTATTTTAAATGAATTGGGGAGTCTCCATTGTGATGATATTCAGCATATAGAATTTATTATCAAAGAAGAGGCCACGCCTACTAGAACCAGAACCAATCACTTCACCTATAAGAGCCGCCATTCCCTCAATTATGCTAACTGGTGCTCAGATGCCACCAGGACTTGTATGTTGGTAATAAGGTCTTATCAAGAGTTAGGGACAAATTTATTAAGCAATGATGTCCTTAAAATATGTGGAGGGAATTTCCACATATGCAAGGGTAGAATTAAGTATCCCTCAAATGTACCACAGAAGAAAGCAGGAGCTATTGCAGATGTCTCCTGCAATCCATCCTCTAGCTCAGACATTCCCAACCGCGGTCCCCAAGGCACACCAACAGTGCAGGTTTTAGTGGTATCCAGGCCCCAGCACAGATGGTTAAATCAAAATAACTGAGGTACTAATTAAATCACATGTGTTCAAGACTGGATATCACTAAAACCTGCACTGTTAGCATGCCTTGAGGACCGAGGTTGGGAAACACTGCTCTAGCTCCTACAGAAGCCATTCCCATAGCTTTCTATTGGTATGGTATGTAACAAGATCCACAAATTGATGGATTTACAGAGCTTGCATGCATGGGCTAATGCCATCTAAAAAACGTTCACCCAGTACATGCTTTGGGTGTGCCCTGCTGGCAATGTACAGTATCCGGTGCTCCCTCTCCGGTGGGCTGCAGGACATCCTGTCTGCTTCACTTCTATTGTCTTATTGCGTATGCACAGCTGGAAAGACACGCATGTGCAGAGGATGGGAGATGGTACAGAAATAGAAGTATAGTGATGGGGGACACAATCTGTCTGGTGATTCACATTGATACATTCAAGCACTACAAGAATACTTATTGGAATTCTTTATATGGGCAGACCACTTCATTTAATATGACCCTTAGTGTGGTAAAGTGTATATACAGGACACACAAGTCAGGTCTAAAACTGAAGCAAATATTGAAGAGAAAATCGCAAGGTTCATTATAAACAGTGAAGGTGTCAAAGTCGAAAAATATTATGATGCGTATGCCTTGTACTAGCCCCATGCACATGCCCGCTGCTCGTGCACCCAGTCTGCCATGCGTACACATGTCCGCAATTTGCGGAAGATCGCTCCGGCGATTACACGCATGAAATGCGCATTTACGGTAGAGTTTGTGAGCGTGTAGCGGGTGACTCGTTCATAACATATTTAACCTAAATAGTGTGTTTTATAGATAATATTCCCATAAACAAAGTCAGCAAGTATGTTTAGTGTAAACGGTTCGTGGACAGAGGGATTCCTCTTTGCATGATAGGAAGGGTCAGATAAAGGTAGAACGGTGGTGTCTAGTATCCAGCTGTAGAGTATTTTAATAGTAAAATTTCAGTGTTTGTTAGGAAGAGATTTTTCGCTCCTGCGTATAGTTATGTGCAAAAGTAATTTATAGACATTTACTGTATTTGCTGTTCATTATCCATGCGGCGGGAATCCTGAGGATACCTCCCACCTGAGCAGTTGGAGAAAGACACAACCCACCTGTTCGAACCCACCTGTGACCTTTTGTTATAATGCAGAGACACATTCCTGTGTCCAATGAACAATGAGATTATAGGGACCATTATATTGTTACTGTATGCTGTGTATATAAAGACCACCATTGCTGGACCAGTCTCTCACTCTCTGCAAGGTTTTCACATTGAAGGCTGAGGGCTGGATCCAGGACGCGCTTGCGAATCATTCCCACGTGTGTAAGTTCTCTGTAGCCATTTTGTTATCCTTAGGTGTTTGCCACTTATTCTCTCTGTTTGCTCGTGTTTGCGATCGTTCGCTATTGTTCACATTATTCTGTTTAGATTTTGATGTTAGTTTTGTAGTGTATAAGCTGTATTGTTTTCCCCTTTTTACACTAAAAGAATCATCCACGAAGGTGTTAGAGCCGGAGTGGTTTTTAGATCCATACCAGGTCTTGTGTATTCACTAGTTACTACAAAGGGTCTCTCTTAGCGTCTCAATCGCTCAAACAGCTTACACATTATCAAGGTTAATAAGCGTTACATCATTGTGGTATTACATTGCCAAGGTTTAGAGTATAAGCATATTCTTACTGTGTTTATTTAAAAGGTTTAAAAAGGTTATCGACAGTGTGTGTGCTCGCTGTGTGTATAGCGCGTGTACGCAAACAGCGTGCAAAGTGCGCAGCACGTGGTCTAGCGGCCATAACGGCTCCACGGTATTAGTACATAGCTTTACGTTTAAAGGTAATATTTGACTTTATCAATGGAGAATAAGTTATACCATTCTCTGACAAGGAGGTTCTGCAGCAGTATCACACACACAGACTAATGATCACAATGAACATGGGATTTCATGTCTGTTGGAAATGATCAGGGTATGGCTGTGATGCCTGGCTGCACACATTCCATCAGGAATTTATAGTAGTAGAGACACGGCAGGATTTCCCAACGAGAACTTCCTATGCTGGCAGGGTGTCAAACCACTTTGTCAGGAATTAAATCCCCCCAATATGGCAGGAAAGACTCCACACGCAGTAGCTGCCTCTGAAATATACAGCAAATAACAGATACATAGACTGTATAAAACACCTAAATTTAAGGTTTGGAAAAAGAATCATGAGGAACACTCCAGGGTCAGGGCAGGTAGCACAGGGTCAGGGCAGGTAGCACAGGGTCAGGGTCATGTCAGACACCTGGAAGCAGACAGAAAAACCCACTAAGGCAGGCTGCTATAAACCACCACAAGTGAAATGGAAACCATACATAATGGGAAATGAGGCATAACTATATTATATGTCCTCTTAGATCTCTCATTTCCTCACAGTCAGTCATCACTAGTATTCCCCCTTCCTTTCCCATGTGACAGACAACCCCATATGAGTCAGCCTCTAGCCTTCCATTTTACCTGTCTCCCGCCTCGCTCCTGTCTTCTAATTCCTCCTTTCCTCCCCTCGGTATCAGGCAGCCTTCTCCTCCTCCTGGATAATACCCTTCCCATAGTTACCCCACTGTAGTATGAAGTAAGGTGTGTCTGTAGTACTCTGGGAAGGGCATTATTGGCCTGGTAGTGTGTATGGAAGTGATGTTTTTGAGGTCTGGGCAGTTTCTCTGCTTATTTCTGTAACTATGATGGTAACTATTACTGATGACATCACACAATCTGCAGGCACCTTCTGCCCACATGGTGCTGGCTGTGTGAGAGGAGATAATCACCAGAGGCTTCACAGTCATAGAAAGTAAGATAGTTTATCACCCTTACTTGCTACCATCATGACATTACGATGGGAAGATGCTGGGAGGAATGAAACGTGGGGTGGGGGTGCAGACAGAGCTGGGAGGCTGTCACATAGAAAGTGTGGGGGAAACAAGAAATGGGGATGTCACTGTGTCTACATCTGTCACAACTACATGAGATCACCCTTACTGTAACTGGCATAAGTCGCCAGGCTCGTTTCACCCAGTGTTAAGCAGACAGTCAACAATATGCAAAAATCTAGAAGGACAAATGCAAATAATGTATAAGTCACAGTTCTCAAGCAATAAGAGCAGATGTACAGTCACACCTACTAATGAGGTACCTGCCCAGGGGAGGACAAGGACAGTGCGGGAGTATAATAGGGAATAAAGAAACAAGAGTTGTGGATCTTTCAGAACACTGGTGCATGGAGAACAGTCTCCTACTACATAGGAAGAAGTGTGGGTGTTTCCAGTAGCCACAATACATCCCACTGTCCAGTGACTCAAATGAGGAGCACCTTAGCAGTAGTAACATAACATAATAACTAAGGTTGAAAGAAAAAAAAAAAAAAACACACGACAATGGTCTATCGAATTCAACCTATTGGTGGTATACTATGCAGTCTTATTATAGGACTAGTTAGTTTTAGGTTAGGACCAGTTATATTAACTATAATATGCGTGCCTACGCACCAGAACCCTGAATATCTTTATCCAATAGGAATTTATCTAACCCATTCTTAAAGGTGTTGACCGAGTCCACTGTTACTACTCTCAGGCAGGGAATTCCAAACCTTTTCGCCTCAATGTGCGGAATCTCCTCTCCTCTAACCTAAGTGAGTGACCACGTGTCCTCTGTGCTGATCTTATAGAAAACCGGTCCCTCCCAAGCTCTGTATATTGACCCCTTATATATTTGTAGAGGTTGATCATGCCCCCTCTTATCCAATGTAAACATGCCTAGCCTTGCAAGCCTTTCCTCGTATTCCAGCATCTCCATGCCCTTGATTAGTTTGATCGCCTGCCTCTGAACCTTTTCTAGCTCCAGGATATCTTTTTTGTAATATGGTGCCCAAAATTGCACACAGTATTTGAGATGTGGCCTCACTAGTGATTTGGGAGTATAATACTCTTGTCCGTTGCATCAATTCCCCGTTTTATGCATGCTAATATCTCATTAGCCTTCTTTGCTGCACTCCTACTTTGGGTACTGCTGCTTAATTTGTTATCTATGTGAACCCCTAAGTCTTTTTCCAGTACAGAATCCCCTAATATTACCCCATTTAGTATGTAGGTGTAATTTTTGGTCTTGCCCCCACAGTGCATTACCTTACACTTGTCTGTGTTGAATCTCATTCTCCATTTTGCTGCCAATGGTTCCAGTTTAGTCAAGTCATTCTGAAGAGACTCAGCATCCCCCTCCATATTTATAACCTTACACAACTTGGTATCGTCTGTGAAAATTGACACCATGCTCTCTAGACTGTTAGGTCGTTGATGAAAATGTTAAACAAAAGGGGTCTAAGTACAGACCCTTGTGGCACACCACTTAGTACTTTAGTCCAATCTGAAAATGATCCATTGACCACAATGCGCTGCTCCCTGTTATCTAACCAATTACTGACCCAAATGCATATTGTGCTCCCTAGCCCTATTTCTTGTAGCTTATAGATAAGACGCATGTGGGGTACAGTGTCGAAAGCTTTGGCAAAGTCTAAAAAGATTACATCCACCTCCTTATCCTGATCAAGGTTTGCACTTACCATTTCATAAAAGCCAAGTAAGTTGGTTTGACATGATCTGTCCTTTACAAATCCATGTTGGTTCCTTTTAAATTACCTTATTTGCTTCAAGGAACTTTTGAATACCGTCCCTTAGAATACCTTCCCCACTATAGATGCAAGACTAACTGGTCTATAATTACCTGGTTCAGCTTTGCTCCCCTTTTTGAATATTGGCACTACCTCTGCTATACGCAAGTCTTTGGGAACCATACCTGATTTAACAGAATCCATGAAGATCAAAAATAGAGGTCTTGCTAGTTCAGCGTGCAACTCCATAAAGGACTCTCGGGTGAATTCCATCTGGACCAGGTGACTTATTATTCTTTAACTTTTTTAATCGGTCACAGACTACCTCCTCACATAAATAGGCATTTAGCAGTGGGACATTATCTTTGTTGAGATTTTGTGTTTGACCCAGCATTTGGTCCTCTCTGGTAAATACAGTTGAAAAAAAAAAAAAACCACTTGTTTAGTTTGCTATGTCGTCATTATCATTTTTGATTAAGACTCCCCTCTTGTCCTTTAAAGGGCCTATACTCTCTTTAGTGTATGATATGATTTTACTAGAGTTGCAGCCGCAGTATAAGGAGCAGAGAAGAGCTGCTGCACGTGCCCAGCGGCAGCACCTTATCCTACCAAGTCTGCTGTGCATATGGATCTGTATACTCCGTCAGCACACCGCATCAGGGTGCAGCCAACGACAAAGAGTAATGATGGCCAATGGCAATGGTTTAGCCATCCAATCCCATGGCTTTCCACCATCAATGGCAGCAAAGATATTTTTCCCCTGCAGCAGAGGGATGCCCATTGATGGTTCAAACAATCAATGACTTTACATCGATGTTAAACACCAATAGGACTATCAATGGTGGACCCTTTAATAACCATCCCTGAAGAGACTGGTGTCTTACCCATGTGGTGGGAGAATGTGTGCTAAGAAAGCTCAGTGCCGTCTCCTGCTGGTTATACTATGTATGAATGCTTATTATGTGTATGTATTATTATATCAGTGTTGCACTGAAACACTGATTAGAAGCTGAACTGCTGTCACTGCTGACTGTGATTATTCCTTGAAGAAGGCCCCGTCAGGGACCGAAACGTTGGACATTGATGGAGATCGTTTGATACATCATATGAACTGTGAGACTACTTTTTTCATTAAATTAACTTTATTGGATATTTAGTCTGGAGAGTGCTATCTTTTCCCACGAAAGTGAGATATATACATACATACATACATACATACACACTAGGTGCTTCATCGCACCCTACGGGCGCTTTTCACACCGTCGCAAGGGGCTACGCCCCCTTAACCCTTGCATGCCTTTCTGGGGTTCAATATTTGTATTATATGGAGTATTACCTGCATTCCTTTGTTAGTGGTTAAATATTGCAAAATGAAAGAGCGTGCGACGGTGAAGGAGGTGCAGCCCCTTGCGACGGCGTGAACAGCACCTGCAGGGCACGATGTACAGAATGTAGCGGGTGTGGGGGGGGGGGAAGGACTGCGGATAGGGGAGGGTGTCTGTAGATGCTGCGGGTGGAGGGGGGCGGAAGCGGGGGGAAGGAGGGCCCGGATGGGGAAGGGTCGGGAGGTGCTGCGGGTGGGGGAGGGTCAGAGGAGTGGGGGCTGCAGATGGGGGAGGGGTCCAGAGGCACTGCAGATGGGGGAGGGGCAGGGGTGCCATGGGTGGGAGAGGGGCAGGTGTGGGGATGTTGCGGATGGGTGAAGGGTTCCAGAGGTGCTGTGGGATGGGAAGGGGCGGGGGAGGCACGGGTGGTGCGGCGGATGGGGAAGGAGGTGCTGCAGGTGGTGGAGGGGCGTGCGGTGGGGGGGGTGTAGGGTGGGGGAGGGTGTGGTGGTGGGGGGGGAGCCGGGGAAAGTAGGGGTCCACAGGCGCCGTGGGTAGGGGAGGGGCAGGCACGGGTGGTGCGGCGGACGGGGAAGGAGGTGCTGCAGGTGGTGGAGGGGCGTGTGGTGGGGGGGGGGGGTGGTGGTGGGGGGGACCGCGGATGGAGGAGGGTGTCTGCAGATACTGCGGGTGGAGTAGGGCAGGTGTGGGGGGAAGACATATATGGGGGGTGGATGGTGGAGGGGGTCTGGAGGTGCTGTGGGTGGTGAAGGGGCGGAGGAGTGGGAGCCGAGGGTGGTGTAGGGGGTCTGGAGGCACAGCATGTGGGGGAGGGGTGGAGTGCCACGTGTGGTGGAGGGGAAGGTGCGGAGGTGTGGTGCATTGGGGAGGGGTCTGGAGGAGCTGCGGGTACTGTACCTGCCAAAAAGGTAGTTGGAGGGTATGCAGTAACAGGGCCAGGACAGGACAGGGGTGACAGGGCCAGGACAGGACAGGGGCGACAGGGACATGACAGAACACAGGGCACGGGAGAGATTGGTATTAGGGACATAACAGTGGTGACAGACAGATGTGTCTTACCGGAGTCACTGCTGCTGGCTGCTGCTGTTCCACTCCAACCTGTTGGGATCTGCTGCTGCTGGAGACTTGGCATGGATGACTCTCAGGCTGGAGTCCTGCTTTCTCTGCCCGTCCGCATCCCTCCCCCCCTCATCAGTCACACACCGCAGACCTCACGCAGCTGCCGGGCACTGTGGTAAGGTGAGACGGAGTGACTGGTTAGCACCCAGGAGACGCTGCGGCTGGAGGGAGGAGGGGGTCATAGCATGCACGCGGCACAGACCTCGCGGCTGCTGGGCATTGTGGTAAGGGGAGACTGGGAGTGACTGGTTAGCTCCCAGGGGGTGTAGTACTGGTGACCGGTGGTCTCCTGACCGCCGGTCACCTTACCGACGCCGGGATCCCGGCGGGGAGGGGCGAGTGCAGCAAGCCCCTTGCGGGCTCGGTGGCGACCTGCGGTTGCCACGGGTTCTATTCCCACTCTATGTGTGTCGTGGACACCCACGAGTGGAAATAGTCCCTGTTGGTCGGCATGCCGACCATCGGGATAGTGAGCCGTCGGGCTCACGGAGGAGGTCATGTGACTGTCTGTCAGCTGACCGGCGGTCACATGAATACCACCCCTCCCAGGAGACGCTGCGGCTGGAAGGAGGAGGGGGTTGGAGCCTGCAAGCAGCTCGGTCTTCTGCAGTGCTACCCGCCAGCTAAAGTGTGTGAAGGAGCTGGGCGCACCTCACTGCGGGCGGCAGCACTGCAGCTAGCGGTGGGGTTGCCGGGGCTGGAGATAACAGAGGCAGTACGGAACCTGCACAGCGGCAGGTGCCCCACAAAACTGCAGCTAGGAAGCGTGGAGTGTGTCAGAAAGTGACGCTCCTCCGCGCCAGAGAGCCCCTGCCGAGTATGCTGATGTGGAGGGTCAAGTACACAGTGAGCCGGTGCCCGTTTGTCTGTACGGCATACCCCCTCACACACCCCCATACCTCCCAACTGTCCCGATTTTTGCGGGACAGTCCAATTTTTTGGAGTCTGTCCCATCGGGGGGGGTCGCAGTGTCCGGCGGTGGGGGGGGGGGGGGGGGGGGCAGTTGGAAAGCTCCTGTACTCGCTGTTCTGCTTAGCAGAGCAGCGGTGAATAGTGGAGACAGAGGGAGAGGGGGCATCAGGGGGCACGGATTAAGGGGGGTTCCTGCAGCAGAGCCGGATTAAGGGGGGGGGGCAGGGGGTACGTACCGTTGGCCCCACAGTTTTAGGGGCCGCCCCGACTGGAGTAGCTCTGTCCCAGCTTAGAAGCTCCACCGTCCTGCCAGCAACAGCGGCAGCATTGTGCTACAGTCAGCACACGTTGCTGCTTGTTGGCAGGTCTGTGGTGTTGCAGGGAGGCAGCAGTCTCCCTGCTTTCTTCTGCCTGTGCAGGTGTGTAGGGGGGAGCGACCACCCCCTCTGGATTTAGCCCTAGCTGAGGGGCCAAAATTCCATTAAAAAAAAAATCCCGGAATGTGCATAAGGGGGCGTGGCCTCGCGGGCCCCACAGCAGGCACAGCAATGAGATAGGGCCCCCCCTGTCTCAAGTGCCCTGGGCCCCCTGGACTCATAATCAGCCCCTGGGGGCATGCCAGCAGCTCACAGAGCGCTGGGCATGCCCCCTCACTGACGAAAATGGGGGCCCTCCTGTGAAGCCACGCCCCCTGTTCGTTGGCCACGCCCCTTTTTTGACGCATGTGTCCCCCTCCTTCTGCCTGAAGAAAGCTGGCAGGTATGCACCCCTGCCTGTGCCGTGCCCATACCATCTGCTTCAGCTCCTAGTCTCCTATAGATTAGCCCAGATCTGTGACTCATTTGACTAACTCCGCCCAGTGTTGTCACTCCGCCCAGCATAAGATAGATAGATAGATAGATAGATTTTTAGGTGGCTACAGGGTCGCATTGTCAGAGGTTCGACCACAAACCAAGCTTTGATGCATCCTGCCCACAGTGATATAGTGTACCTGTATGATATATCTTCTCTTGGCTGTGAACAGTGTCAGACTGGGGAATGTAGGGTGCCCCATGTTTAGGTGTGTGGCCAGTCTCTAGAAGGGGTGTGCCCAGCCACCACATTGGTTTGCTTAACCATTTCGCAAGTGTTGGTCCCCTAGATAAACATACAGTAAATATTGTAGTGCATGCAAAATAATGTACTAGATTAATAACACCACAGTCTGGATCCTAATCCCTAGAGGAGGGGGTGGGGCCCCAGGCAGTAGGGCCCACCGGTGGTTTCCCCTGTGGGCCAGTCCAACCCTGGCTGTGAATATGCGCTTGTTAGGGTTTTAGGTAGCGCCTCACTGCAGATGGGAAGTATCTTGAGAAAATTTTTCCTGTAGATACATTTGTGAGCAGAGACATGGGGCAGTATCCAATTATCAGCAGTCAATTCAAATCTCCAGGAGCTATCCAATTAGCCCCTATAAGCTGATGCCAGCAGTTATCACGGATTATGCTTTGCTAGCCTCGGGTACACGAAGCATAATCTGCTGCAAGTGCCCATTAGACCCATGAAAATCCATAGCTCTGCGGCTTTTGGTGGGACCCATGTATTTTTGCATGAAAAACCAGGTGTTTCACACAACCTAATGTAAATGCCAAATTCTAACAAATATTTAAAATGCCTGCTCTAATATATATTGTGGACGTCTGCGCATCTTATTACCATGTGCTATGAATGTGCGCTATACATCGCAAAACACTGCATCCCATAAGAGAAAATACACCCACACATTATCTGAGTTCCAAAGCTCATTGATATATATATTTGTTATTAAGAGGATATGCATTCAATATATCACAATGTACAGTATATATACATTCTCGTCCGAGACCCCATATGCAATACGACAGTTCATCTCAATCTAATTCCGATAGTGACTGTACTGACTCTCGACCACCTAGAGGTAATTTTTTTAGGACGGGCTACCCGCAAAACCTCAGATCCCCCAGAAAAACGCTCCCCAAATACCCGACAAGGAGGGGCAGGAGGAAACACAAGAAAGGGCAGAGGTGCAAAGACCTAACTATGGTGTTTAATCTATCTTCTAGTGTATTATTGGATACCGAGATGGAGGTCCTTTCCCTGGGTCTCTCTTTCGTGCCAACAGTGAGACATGATGCTTTTCAGTAGTCAGTGGACCATTTTAAGTTTGGTAGAAAGTTGAGACTCAGGGAATACTTTAATAATCAAAACATTGACCCATCACATGATAGGGTTTTCGCTAGACCAAGTACTTTTGACCCTATATCACAAAATCAGAGTATTAAATCTTTTCTTAGATTGACTGAACAGGAGATGCGGACACACAGGGTGGATCATCAATATGACAATTTGAGTAAACCTCAAAGGACAGCATTACAGTCCCTTATGAAAAATGATCAAATTGTTATCCGCCCAGCAGATAAAGGCGGGGCCATAGTCGTGCAGGACTGGGCCATGTATGATACTGCGATACGCCGACAACTATCTGACCCTCTGAGATACTGTAAGGTTGGCTCTAACCCTATGCCTGCAATTAAGAAGTTGGTTGATACCACGATCACCATGGGTCTACAAAATGGGTAGACTTACGATAAAATTGCTACTTATTTGGCTGTTGTCCACCCTGTGTGTCCAATTCTCTACACGCTTAAAATTCACAGGTCGTTGGACGTCACCCAGAGAATCTCAAAGCAAGTATGCGGATTTCTCAATTTTTGCATGTATTACATAACAATTCATCCTCAGTATCTGCTGAGCAGCAACTACATGATATGTCTGAAAGATTCTTGGCACGACGGTACTCACCTAAAGTCATCTCTAGATGCCTTAAGAAAGCGAAGGTCAGATTCAGAGATTCTACACAAAAGCCGGTCTCATCTTTTGATCCTAGCCGGCTGATTTTCACATCCACCTTTGACACCAATGCACGAGCTGCTGAGAAAGCTATTAAAAAACACTGGTCCATAGTTGTTACGGATGCTAAATTGGAAGGGATAAGCCAAAAACCTCCTATGCACTCATACCGGAGAGGACCAAATCTTCGTCAGTTATTGATGCGACCTGCTCTACTACCACAAAAGACCAACCCAATGTGGTTGAAAACGAAAAAAAAAAACAGTCCGTTTCCGATGTCCCGACTGTACGACTTGTCGTTCCATGACGAGCGGATCCTCATTCGCACATCCACACAGTGGAAAACGGATTCCGATAAAGCATAAGCTATCATGCCTGTCTGAGTTTGTCATATATATCATTTGCCCATGTGGGCTTTATTATGTTGGGCTTACGACTCGTTGCTTTCGCGAACTAATGGCCAACCACCGTTACTCCATCCATCAGGCACTAGAGACTAATAAAACAGACAAGCCAGTAGCGAGACATTGGCTGCAGCACAAACACTCGATATCGAGTCTCAAGTGTATGCTGATTGACCAGATCTCACCGTCTATTCGTGGAGGCGATAGAGAATTCCAGTTAAAACAACGCGAATCCAGATGGATTTTTGAGCTTGGAACTATCACCCCACAAGGACTTAACGAATCTAATCCTTACGGAATTTTTCTGTCCTGACACTGATGAATTCTCTATGTGGATGTAGTTGTGGCAATATCCCTTGGTCTTGGTCTATTCTATTGTTTTTTGCACCTGCAGCAGAGTCATTATTTATTTTTGTGTTTCTGTGTTTTTGGTATTGTCATCCTGGGTGCACATGGGCAGACTGGCATGGTTGACACCTGATTTTATGGTGATTGCTTGTGCCAGCTGCCCATGTTGCGCGTTTGATGATCATTAATATGTTTTTTAATGATAATAGTAAAAGTTATGTTTTATATGGTCTCATGTTGTATAATATCATAATGTATGTTGCCACTGTTGGGATATCAGACATGCCCATTCCAAGCTATTGGTATATTGAAGCCCCTGGTCTAATGTTATTCATATTTTTCATTAATTTTTGTTTGTCTAGTGGCTGTGGAGCGTTATGCTGGTTATAAATTTGCTGAACTAGTGGGCGATTGTTTCGCCCAGTTTTGTGTGCCATTTGTACATACTAGATGCTATATTTTTGTATTTACTTCGGGCGGTCACCATGACGATGTGACGTCACGGCCGCTCTGTGCTGTGTGACTTCCGCCCTCGGCGTGCGTTCCATGTGGTGGAACGCACGAGCGCTTCCTGTTTAGTGATTTATAGTATTTGACCCGGCTTTCGCTGTCCGTTGCTCACTATTTCTACACTTAGTGGCTATCACAGTTGTTATTCTGGGCCCTATGTATTTTTGTGTGTGTTTGGCAATGAGTGCTAGCATTATTGGCGGCTTTATCCTTCTGGTTGCTATACAGGAAGTGGATGTGGGCGTGTCTGATGTTCTAAATGATGGGGGTATAAATATTGCATTACATGAGCTGGCTGGACATGCTGCCTTTGGTGACCTGCTATCTACAGTACTTTGCTGATGTCTTGACAAAGATCACTGGGATGTGTTCGAAACATTGACTTCATGATGTGGTAATAAATAACCTTTGACCTTTTACAAAAAAAATTGGTGAGTGCCCTCTTTTACAATTGACTATACATTGGAATCTACTATTCCTTGGAGTTGAGCACCATCTGATTGGCCTCTGATTTGCAGACTAGTGCGGATGTTCATGGAATTATATAATATCTCCTATATAATAGCCCAGATCTGTGACTTTGTGACTCATTTGCTAATGCTGGGCGGAGTCACAACACTGGGCGGAGTTAGTCAAATGAGTCACAGATCTGGCCAAATCTATAGGAGACTAGGAGCAGAAGCAGATGGTATGGGCATGGCACAGGCAGGGGTGCATACCTCCCAGCTTTCTTCAGGAAGGAGGGACACACACGTGGCGAAAATGGGGAGTGGTCAACAAAAGGGGGCGTGGCTTCACGGGAGGGCCCCCGTTTTCGTCAGTGAGGGGGCATGCCCAGCGCTCTGTGAGCTGCTGGCATGCCCCCAGGGGCTGATTATGAGTCCGGGGGGCCCAGGGGACTTGAGACAGGGGAGCCCTATCTCATTGCTGTGCCTGCTGTGGGTTGGGGACGTGGCCCAATAGCGGGATGCGAGGTCACGCCCCCTTGTGCAAATTCCAGGATTTTTTTTATATGGTATTTTGGCCCCTCAGCTAGAGGTAAATCCAGAGGAGGTGGTCGCTCCCCCTACACACCCACACAGGCAGAAGAAAGGAGGGAGACTGCTGCCTCCCTGCAACACCACAGACCTGCCAACACGCAGCAGAGTGTGCTGACTGTAGCACAATGCTGCCGCTGTTACTGGCAGGACGGGGGAGCTTCTGAGCTGGGACAGAGCTACTCCAGCCAGGGGCCCCCTAAAACTATGGGGCCAACGGTACGTACCCCCTGCCCCCCCCCTTAATCCGGCTCTGCTGCTGGAACCCCCCCTTAACCCGTACCCCCTGATGCCCCCTCTCCCTCTGTATCCACTATTCACCGCTGCTCTGCTAAGCAGAACAGCGAGTACAGGAGCTTTCCAACTGCCCCCCCCCCCCCCCCCCCCCACCCCCACACACACACACACACACACACACACACACACACACACACTGCGACCCACGGGTGGGACAGCGGGACAGACCCCCAAAAAATGGGACTGTCCCGCGAAAATCAGGACAGTTGGGAGGTATGGGGGTGCGTGAGGAGGTATGCCGTACAGACAGACAGGCACCGGCTCACTGTGTGCTTGACCCCCCACATCGGCATACTCGGCAGGGGCTCTCTGGTGCGGAGGAGCGTCACTTTCTGACACACTCCACACTTCTTAGCTGCAGTTTTGTGGGGCACCTGCCGCTGTGCAGGTTCCATACTGCCTCTGTTATCTCCAGCCCCGGCAACTCCACCGCTAGCTGCAGCGCTGCCACCGCAGTGAGGTGCGCCCAGCTCCTTCAGGGCGGGATGTACTAATGTACATCGCCGCCCAGCGCCACGATGCTGATCGCATATGTACTAACATATGCGATCAGCATTGCGGAGGACAGCTCTTCCGATAAGAGCTGTCCTCCGCGATGCGCAGCGGCAGCCTGACTTCCGGGATTCGGCCCCAGGAGTCAGGCTGCGCATGCGCGGGGTGACGGGGACGGCCGCAGGGCATGCTGGGAGGGATCCGATCGGATCCCTCACACAACGCCGCGGAGAGAAGCCCATAGGCTTCTATGGACTATCGCCAGCTAAAGCTGGCGTACCCCACCGCGGCGCTGTCCTGCCGGCCGGGGGTTAGTACATCAGGAAAATGCGGTAAACAGGGAGTTTACCGCATTTTCCGCTTAGTACATCCCGCCCTAACACACTTTAGCCGGCGGGTAGCGTTGCAGAAGTCCGAGCTACTTGCAGGCTCCGACCCCCTCCTCCCTCCAGCATCTCCTGGGAGCTAACCAGTCACTCCTAGTCTCCCCTTACCACAGTGCCCAGCAGCAGCGAGGTCCGCGCCGCGTGCATGCTATGACCCCCTCCTCCCTCCAGCCGCAGCATCTCCTGGGAGCTAAACCAGTCACTCCCAGTCTCCCCTTACCACAGTGCCCGGCAGCTGCATGAGGTCTGCGGTGTGTGACTGAGGAGGGGGGAGGGATGCGGACGGGCAGAGGAAGCAGGAATACAGCCTAAGAGAGTCAGCCATGCCAAGTCTCCACCAGCAGCATATCCCAACAGGTTGGAGTGGAACAGCAGCAGTGACTCCGGTAAGACACATCTGTCTGTCACCACTGTTTTGTCCCTAATACCAATCTCTCCCGTGCCCTGTCATGTCCCTGTCACCGCTTATCCTGGCCCTGTCACGCTTATCCTGGCCCTGTCACGCTTATCCTGGCCCTGTCAACCCTACACTGGCCCTGTCATTTCTGTCCTGGCCCTGTCACCCCTGTCCTGGCCCCGTCACCCCTGTCCTGACCCTGTTACTGCATACCCTCCAACTACCTTTTTGGCAGGTACAGTACCCGCAGCGCCTCCAGACCCCTCCCTAATGCACCACACCTTCCCCTCCACCACATGCGACACTCCACCCCTCCCCGACACGCTGTGCCTCCAGACCCTACACCACCCACGGCTCACACTCCTCCGCCCCTTCACCACCCACAGCACCTCCAACCCCCCTCCACCATCCACCCCCCATATACGTCTCCCCCCACACCTGCCCCCCTCCACCCGCAGCATCTGTAGACACCCTCCTCCATCCACGGTCCCCCCCTCATCCACCCCTCCCATGGCACCCCTGCACCTGCCTCTCCACCACCTGCAGCACCTCCGGACCTCCTTTCCCATCCGCCGCACCACCCGTACCTGCCCCTCCCCTACACACGGTGCCTGCGGACCCCTACCCCACCCCCGGCACCCCCGCCCCTTCCCATCCCACAGCACCTCTGGAACCCTTCACCCATCCGCAACATCCCCACACCTGCCCCTCTCCCACCCGTGGCACCCCTGCCCCTCCCCCACCTGCAGTGCCTCTGGACCCTTCCCCCATCTGCAGCCCCCACTCCTCTGCCCCTACCCCACCCGCAGCACCTCCCGACCCTTCCCCATCCGGGCCCCCCCGCTTCTGCCCCCCCTCCACCCGCAGCATCTACACACACCCTCCCCCATCCACAGTCCCCCCCGCACATTCTGTACATCGTGCCCTGCAGGTGCTGTTCACGCCATCACAAGGGGCTGCGCCTCCTTCACCATTGCACGCCCTTTCATTGTGCAATATTTAACCACTAACAAAGGAATGCAGGTAATACTCCATATAATACAAATATTGAACCCCAGAAAGGCATGCAAGGGTTAAGGGGGCGTAGCTCCTTGCGACGGTGTGAAGAGCACCCGTAGGACGCGATGAAGCACCTAGTCTCTCTCATATACATATTTTTTTTTTTTATTATTATTTATTTTTTTACATGGTTACAATTTACACAGTTAGCAGTTAATACAAACTAATTCAAATACATACATGGCCAGCAATACAATTACCATATTTTTGCTCAATGCTTTCTACGCTCCCCCTCCTCCATCTTTAGCTCCCCCTCCATGCTCACAAAAGCAAAATATTACCAACACTCCATCTCGCTCAGGACCCAGGGGAAAACAGACTTCTGTGTGTCTGATCAGCAATACACCGAGTCTCTTAGGGGCGTATACAGATCTCTTGTAACTAGTCTAGGGTAGGGAACTTTCTCATTCATGATGAGTCATTGGTCAGTTCATATGCAAGTCTTGAAGACATCAAAAGGGCTGGCCTGAGTTTCCTATCCGTCACATGCTTTTGAATGTCCATTGTTCTAATAAGAGTGACTTTAGCTTTCATACATTTAATCATATCTACTTGTTGCAATGAGCTACAACTTAACAGGCATCAAATTGATACACATTAATTGGGTTGCTTTAATAACAAACACAACATGCCCATCTTGCTTCGTTCCAATGATACACATACATGACGTTACTCCTTTATATAATTTTAAAACATTATGATGTCTGGCGCTTGATATGTTCAAATTATGTGCTGTATGAAATGTGTTGAATCCATCTCTGTGGCATGTCTGTGTAAATGCGTATGTTACCATATATTGCTGTGCTCGCTGCGTGTATTTGTAAGTATAGCGACTCATAATGTGTGGAGTCGGTATGTTCTCTCTATGCAATATGTTTTTGACTTCAACACTAATTAGATAAGTGTGTGGGGGGGGGGGGGAACACCACACACCCCCCCAACAAAATCCCACACCAGTTTTTTATGCTCCTGCCACTATCGCGAGTAATTGGATACCCCCCCTAAAAAGATAGAATATTTACAAACACTGATGCTGGATTGTCTGTATGTGTGAGGATCAGCAATAGGTTTGGTGCTCATAAGAAAACGTATAATGGATGACGTAAGCAGCGTCTGCACATCAGTATCTAACATTGAGATGGATAGAACAGATAGGATAGATTATATAGGCCGCTGCCACACAGGGAGAAACCTCATCTCTCACCGACAATAGAGCATGTGAGGGTAAATATATAGCACATGGCTACAGTAACGTTACATGGTAACCAAGCCCTGATAAGCTGCATCACCAACATCACAGATACTACAATCTCTTCCAGACGCTTTGGGTGACCCTGTAATATCAGAGTTCTGTAGTGATTGCAGTTATGGATAAACTATGAGAAGCCGGAATGATAAGCCTTACCTAAAAAGTAGGGTACTCACGGAGCGATAATCTAAGCAATCCAACTAAATTGCTTCCAATTTCAGCAAGATCTCTCCGTGTGTGCCCCCCACAGCGATAGTGATGTGCAGGGCTGCCACCAGAAATTGTGGGGCCCGGGTTTGACAAAATAGCCAGCCCCCCCCCCACACACACACACACACACACACACTTTTACAATAAATATCCTAGGCAGACATTTAAATTCTCACCTTTTTCTTGCTTTTACTGAAGGTCTACTCCATTTTTCTGCACCCTCTTAGTATCTCCGCCATAGAACTGCACTTTGAGTAGCCCAACACTTTACACCTCAGACCCCCATTGCTAAGGAGCAATAGGGGGGAGTAATGTATGATGGGCACCCTTAGCTGCCATGGCAAAGGGTCTAACATTGAATCTAGACTGTACAATGTCTAATTGCCCCTGTCACTTACCTGCTCTCTCGCTTCCCGCTGACCAGCCTGAGCCGCAGAGACTTGGTTCTTAAGATCTTGCAGACACTCCTGGGCGGTGTTTAATGTGGGGGAAGCTGGTGGATCAGGAGGCAGCGGCGGGAGCCGAGCAGCCAGGGGGTTAGGAGGCAGGGGCGGGAGCCGGGCTGCTGGGAGATCAGGAGGCAGTGGCAGGAGGCAGGTAGCAAGGGGATCAGGAAGCGGGTGCCGGGCAGCAGAGAGATCAGGGGGGGCAGGAACCGGGCATCCGAGGGTTAAGGAGGTGGGAGCCGAAGGCGGAGACTCAGAGTGCTGGCAGCGGTGGACGGAGGGGAGCAGCCTAAGCAGAAAGGGAGTGGTGGCGGCTTCAGACAGTCTCAATGGTGTTGCCCGCCGGCTGGCAGGATATGTAGGGGTGGTAGTAGCAGCGGTCCACTTCCCCGGTGGCAGCCGCCGCCGGGAATAGAGACCGGGTGGCTGTTTGAGCAGCCCGGGCCCTCCACTCTGTCAGAGTGGACGCGGGCCGGGACAACTACACAGGGCACCCCCGATGATGTGTAGCCCCGCTATCGCTGGTGCTAGATTGGCCTGCATGCAGGCTCAACGGGTGGTATTCATGTGACCGGCGGTCTGCTGACCAACAGTCACATGACCTCCTCCACCATCCCGATGGTCGGCATGCCGACCAACAGGGAGTATTTCCACTCGTAGGTGTCCACGACACCCATAGAGTGGGAATAGAACCCGTGGCGACCGCAGGTCGCCCCCGAGCCCGCAGCGTGGCGAGCCCGCAAGGGGCTTGCTGCACTAGCCTCTCCCCGCCGGGATCCCGGCGTCGATATGCAGCCGGGATCCCGGCGTCGGTAAGCTGACCGACGGTCAGGAGACCGCCGGTCAGCCATACTACACCCGGCTCAACCTAGCAGGTTGCTCATTTCACCTGCTGGGTGAAATGAGCAGCCCCCCCCCCCCCCCCCTGACCAACTGATGGAAATTTGATCAGTAAGAACTCTAAAAGATAAGTATTATTTAAAATTCAACATTGTATAATAGAGTTCTGCGCTTTATGTCTAAATTGAAATTAATAGCAAGTATGTTGAAAAATGATTCAAGCATATAGGGCAGAATTAAGTCTTAATTAGTAGTGGCATAGAAATAATATTCATTATACACTGAAGAGAGACATTTGTTATGTACACCCTATTGTTACCATATACACTCGCTCACTTCTCCCTCAGGAGGGGGCTAAAGAGAGTGATAGGAGAAGAAGCAGCGGTGAGTGGTGAGGCTGTATATATTTCTACTATTTTCTATATTCATCTATATCAGGGCAGGCCAAACCAGTCCTCGAGATCTACCAACGGTTCACATTTTCCAGACCACCTAGCTGGTGCACAGGTGTAGTCATTACTAATTAAGATGTGATGCATTCATTCCTAACTGACAATTCTACAGATCTCCAGGAGGCCTGGAAAACATGAACTGTTGGTAGATTTCGAGGACCGGTTTGGCCAGCCCTGATCTATTTGGAATCTAATCACGCTTTGATCTATCCTTTTGATATCTTTTCAATTTGTTGTCAGTGATCACTGTTGTGGCATAATGTTAACAGTAGATACTGAAAGCAGAAGCTCACCTATACTTTCTATCATTTACACTCGTTCACTGGCCTATGCGTATTGATGATGGCGAAGGAGAGAAGCAGCCGTGTGTGGTAGTTTCACCTCATATTTTCACTCTTCAGTGATAAGTAAATTATTTTTCTACTATTGAATTTTCAATTGCATACCTCCCAACATGACCCTCTCCAGGAGGGACACAATGCTCTGCTTCTGGACTTCTCTTAATTTGTGATTGCCAGCACCTGTGTTGAACAGGTTAATGGATAAGAAAGGTGTTCCAGCACAGGTGATGGCAATCATAAATTAAGAGGGAAGTCCAGGAGCAGAGTATTGTGCCCCTCCTGGAGAGGGTCATGTTGGGAGGTATGCAATTGGCATTTGTTAGCAAATATTTGTTGGCAGTATATTATTAAAGATTGTTTACCAAGGGCTTTAGCTGTACGCTGTATCAGAAGGAAAGGTCTTCATAAAAAGTGAAAGCAATTATAACAAAGTACACATTGGCTTGGCCACATCCTGTAGTACACAGGTTCTCAAACTCGGTCCTCAGGACCCCACACAGTACATGTTTTGCAGGTCTCCTCACAGAATCACAAGTGAAATAATTAGCTCCACCTGTAGACCTTTTAAAATGTGTCAGTGAGTAATTAATACACCTGTGCACTTGCTGGGTTACCTGCAAAACATGCACTGTGTGGGGTCCTGAGGACCGAGTTTGAGAACCACTGCTGTAGTATGATGCAGAAGCTTATTGCATACCTCCCAACATGACCCTCTCCAGGAGGGACACAACGCTCTGCTTCTGGACTTTCCTCTTAATTTATGATTGCTGGCACCCGTTTTGAACAGGTTAATGGATAAGAAAGGTGTTTCAGCACAGGTGCTGCCAATCATACATTAAGAGGGAAGTCCAGAAGCAGAGTATTGTGTCCCTCCTGGAGAGGGCCATGTTGGGAGGTATGTTATTGGTTACAAGAATAGATAGGAGGCTGTAATGCAAATTCTCACCATGCAGATGAATAAATAATGTGCCTTTTTGCTTCTTGGATTTGGGAAAATTAAATAAATACCAATCAAAGTAGAAAAAGAGCAATAGAAGCATGACGTTTGACAATAGAGCAGTTTAAAAGTGCATCAATGGTAATATGTTTAACCATTGTAAAAGCACATAATATTGCTGTAGAAGGGTGTTGATTACCAATCATTTGTTGTTCGGTGCAGTTGATGAGAATTGAGACAAGGAACTACAGGCTGTAGGCATTTTTATTATATAAATGTTTTATGTATGTTTTGTCTATTTGTGAGTCCACATATAAAATTTATATTTTAACAGAATTGATGAGTGTCCCAACCAAAAAAGTTCCCTTTTCCTTTGCTCTATATGTTATATTCAAACTCTTGGGAGCACCACCGGACCTTTATATACAGGGATAGGTTCAATTGAACCGCTATGATAGTAATAGTAATGAATAACTGTATTTTTATACAATAATAACTATTCAGGTAACATTAGACTAAATTAGTAGCCACTTATGTGTTCATGGACTATACCAGTGCATTGACCTCGGATTCCCCCTTGTTTTTTTCTTTGCTTAGATTTTTCAGCAAGATCTCTCCGTGTGTACCCACCACAGCAAGAACGATGCACGGCCCCGCTATCGCTGGTGATAGATTGATTCAATCCAGGAGGTCGCTTATTTCACCCGCTGGGTGAATTGAGTGCCACCAACCCACCCCCCTGCCCCTGTCATCCCCCACACATCTCCCCCCAGATCTGCTCGTGAATACAGGCCTTAACACTACAAAGTCTGGAAACAATATCAACTGCAAGAAAAGCCAGTTCGGCTGGAAATAAATCTTACTTCTATCCCTTTCACATCGCACTAAAAACCCGGTATCGACACGGCATATTGCCGTGTCGAAACGGGTCCGTGTGCGATGTGAAAGGTCCTTTGGTGAATTAGCGGGTCGCCTGACCCGGTAATTCAACCCGGTAAAAAAGAAAATAAGATTTTACTTACCGATAAATCTATTTCTCGGAGTCCGTAGTGGATGCTGGGGTTCCCGAAAGGACCATGGGGAATAGCGGCTCCGCAGGAGACAGGGCACAAAAAGTAAAGCTTTTCCGATCAGGTGGTGTGCACTGGCTCCTCCCCCTATGACCCTCCTCCAGACTCCAGTTAGGTACTGTGCCCGGACGAGCGTACACAATAAGGGAGGATTTTGAATCCCGGGTAAGACTCATACCAGCCACACCAATCACACCGTACAACTTGTGATCTAAACCCAGTTAACAGTATGATAACAGCGGAGCCTCTGAAAGATGGCTTCCTTCAACAATAACCCGAATTAGTTAACAATAACTATGTACAATTTATGCAGATAATCCGCACTTGGGATGGGCGCCCAGCATCCACTACGGACTCCGAGAAATAGATTTATCGGTAAGTAAAATCTTATTTTCTCTATCGTCCTAGTGGATGCTGGGGTTCCTGAAAGGACCATGGGGATTATACCAAAGCTCCCAAACGGGCGGGAGAGTGCGGATGACTCTGCAGCACCGAATGAGAGAACTCCAGGTCCTCCTTAGCCAGAGTATCAAATTTGTAAAATTTTACAAACGTGTTCTCCCCTGACCACGTAGCTGCTCGGCAAAGTTGTAATGCCGAGACCCCTCGGGCAGCCGCCCAAGATGAGCCCACCTTCCTTGTGGAGTGGGCCTTTACAGATTTAGGCTGTGGCAGGCCTGCCACAGAATGTGCAAGTTGGATTGTGCTACAGATCCAACGAGCAATCGTCTGCTTAGACGCAGGAGCACCCATCTTGTTGGGTGCATACAATATAAACAACGAGTCAGATTTTCTGACTCCAGCTGTCCTTGCAATATATATTTTTAATGCTCTGACAACGTCCAGTAACTTGGAGTCCTCCAAGTCACTTGTAGCCGCAGGCACTACAATAGGCTGGTTCAGATGAAATGCTGACACCACCTTAGGGAGAAAATGCGGACGAGTCCGCAGTTCTGCCCTGTCCGAATGGAAAATCAGATATGGGCTTTTGTAAGATAAAGCTGCCAATTCTGACACTCTCCTGGCAGAAGCCAGGGCTAGAAGCATGGTCACTTTCCATGTGAGATATTTCAAATCCACCTTTTTTAGTGGTTCAAACCAATGAGATTTTAGGAAGTCCAAAACCACATTGAGATCCCACGGTGCCACTGGAGGCACCACAGGAGGCTGTATATGCAGCACTCCCTTAACAAAGGTCTGGACTTCAGGGACTGAAGCCAATTCTTTTTGAAAGAAAATCGACAGGGCCGAAATTTGAACCTTAATAGATCCCAATTTGAGACCCATTGACAATCCTGATTGCAGGAAATGTAGGAATCGACCCAGTTGAAATTCCTCCGTCGGAGCACTCCGATCTTCGCACCACGCAACATATTTTCGCCAAATTCGGTGATAATGTTGCACGGTTACTTCCTTCCTTGCTTTAATCAAAGTAGGAATGACTTCTTCCGGCATGCCTTTTTCCTTTAGGATCCGGCGTTCAACCGCCATGCCGTCAAACGCAGCCGCGGTAAGTCTTGAAACAGACAGGGACCCTGCTGAAGCAAGTCCCTCCTTAGAGGTAGAGGCCACGGATCTTCCGTGATCATCTCTTGAAGTTCCGGGTACCAAGTCCTCCTTGGCCAATCCGGAACCACTAGTATCGTTCTTACGCCTCTTTGCCGTATAATTCTCAATACTTTTGGTATGAGAGGCAGAGGAGGAAACACATACACCGACTGGTACACCCAAGGCGTTACCAGCGCGTCCACAGCTATTGCCTGCGGATCTCTTGACCTGGCGCAATACCTGTCCAGTTTTTTGTTGAGGCGAGACGCCATCATGTCCACCATTGGTCTTTCCCAACGGGTTACCAGCATGTGGAAGACTTCTGGATGAAGTCCCCACTCTCCCGGGTGAAGATCGTGTCTGCTGAGGAAGTCTGCTTCCCAGTTGTCCACTCCCGGGATGAACACTGCTGACAGTGCTATCACATGATTCTCTGCCCAGCGAAGAATCCTTGCAGCTTCTGCCATTGCACTCCTGCTTCTTGTGCCGCCCTGTCTGTTCACATGGGCGACTGCCGTGATGTTGTCCGACTGGATCAACACCGGTTTTCCCTGAAGCAGAGGTTCTGCCTGGTTTAGAGCATTGTATATTGCTCTTAGTTCCAGAATGTTTATGTGAAGAGACGTTTCCAGGCTCGTCCATACTCCCTGGAAGTTTCTTCCTTGTGTGACTGCTCCCCAGCCTCTCAGGCTGGCGTCCGTGGTCACCAGGATCCAATCCTGTATGCCGAATCTGCGGCCCTCCAATAGATGAGCACTCTGCAACCACCACAGAAGAGACACCCTTGTCCTTGGAGACAGGGTTATCCGTAAGTGCATCTGAAGATGCGACCCTGACCATTTGTCCAACAGATCCCTTTGGAAAATTCTTGCGTGGAATCTGCCGAATGGAATCGCTTCGTAAGAAGCCACCATTTTTCCCAGGACTCTTGTGCATTGATGTACAGACACCTTTCCTGGTTTTAGGAGGTTCCTGACAAGCTCGGATAACTCCTTGGCTTTTTCCTCCGGGAGAAAAACCTTTTTCTGAACCGTGTCCAGAATCATCCCTAGGAACAGCAGACGAGTTGTCGGCATTAACTGGGATTTTGGAATATTCAGAATCCACCCGTGCTGTTTTAGCACTTCTTGAGACAGTGCTAATCCCATCTCTAGCTGTTCTCTGGACCTCGCCCTTCTTAGGAGATCGTCCAAGTATGGGATAATTAATACGCCTTTTCTTCGAAGAAGAATCATCATCTCGGCCATTACCTTTGTAAAGATCCGAGGTGCCGTGGACAATCCGAACGGCAGCGTCTGAAACTGATAGTGACAGTTTTGTACAACGAACCTGAGGTACCCCTGGTGTGAGGGGTAAATTGGAACGTGGAGATACGCATCCTTGATGTCCAAGGATACCATAAAGTCCCCCTCTTCCAGGTTCGCTATCACTGCTCTGAGTGACTCCATTTTGAACTTGAACTTCTTTATGTACAGGTTCAAGGACTTCAGATTTAGAATAGGCCTTACCGAGCCATCCGGCTTCGGTACCACAAAAAGAGTGGAATAATACCCCTTCCCTTGTTGCAGAAGAGGTACCTTGACTATCACCTGCTGAGAGTACAGCTTGTGAATGGCTTCCAACACCGTCTCCCTTTCGGAGGGGGACGTTGGTAAAGCAGACTTCAGGAAACGGCGAGGTGGATCTGTCTCTAATTCCAACCTGTATCCCTGAGATATTATCTGCAGGATCCAGGGATCTACTTGCGAGTGAGCCCACTGCGCGCTGTAATTTTTGAGACGACCCCCCACCGTCCCCGAGTCCGCTTGAGAAGCCCCAGCGTCATGCTGAGGCTTTTGTAGAAGCCGGGGAGGGCTTCTGATCCTGGGAAGGAGCTGCGTGTTGCTGTCTCTTCCCTCGACCTTTGCCTCGTGGCAGATATGAATAGCCCTTTGCTCTCTTATTTTTAAAGGAACGAAAGGGCTGCGGTTGAAAAGTCGGTGCCTTTTTCTGTTGGGGAGTGACTTGAGGTAGAAAGGTGGATTTCCCGGCTGTAGCCGTGGCCACCAAATCTGATAGACCGACTCCAAATAACTCCTCCCCTTTATACGGCAAAACTTCCATATGCCGTTTTGAATCCGCATCGCCTGTCCACTGTCGCGTCCATAAAGCTCTTCTGGCCGAAATGGACATAGCACTTACCCGTGATGCCAGTGTGCATATATCCCTCTGTGCATCACGCATATAAAGAAATGCATCCTTTATTTGTTCTAACGACAGTAAAATATTGTCCCTGTCCAGGGTATCAATATTTTCAATCAGGGACTCTGACCAAACTACCCCCGCACTGCCCATCCAGGCAGTTGCTACAGCTGGTCGTAGTATAACACCTGCATGTGTGTATATACTTTTTTGGATATTTTCCATCCTCCTATCTGATGGATCTTTAAGTGCGGCCGTCTCAGGAGAGGGTAACGCCACTTGTTTAGATAAGCGTGTTAGCGCCTTGTCCACCCTAGGAGGTGTTTCCCAGCGCTCCCTAACCTCTGGCGGGAAAGGGTATAATGCCAATAATTTCTTTGAAATTATCAGTTTTTTATCAGGGGCAACCCACGCTTCATTACACACGTCATTTAGTTCTTCTGATTCAGGAAAAACTATAGGTAGTTTTTTCATACCCCACATAATACCCTGTTTAGTGGTACCTGTAGTATCAGCTAAATGTAACGCCTCCTTCATTGCCAAAATCATATAACGTGTGGCCCTACTGGAAAATACGGTTGATTCGTCACCGTCACCACTGGAGTCATCGCCTGTGTCTGGGTCTGTGTCGACCGACTGAGGCAAAGGGCGTTTCACAGCCCCTGACGGTGTTTGAGTCGCCTGGACAGGCACTAATTGATTGTCCGGCCGTCTCATGTCGTCAAACGACTGCTTTAGCGTGTTGACACTATCCCGTAGTTCCATAAATAAAGGCATCCATTCTGGTGTCGACCCCCTAGGAGGTGACATCCCCATATTTGGCAATTGCTCCGCCTCCACACCAATATCGTCCTCATACATGTCGACACACACGTACCGACACACAGCAGACACACAGGGAATGCTCCTAATGAAGACAGGACCCACTAGCCCTTTGGGGAGACAGAGGGAGAGTTTGCCAGCACACACCAAAAGCGCTATATATCAGGGATAGCCTTATAATAAGTGCTCCCCTATAGCTGCTTTGTTATATCAAAATATCGCCATAAATGTGCCCCCCCCTCTCTGTTTTACCCTGTTTCTGTAGTGCAGTGCAGGGGAGAGACTTGGGAGCCGTCCTGACCAGCGGAGCTGTGAGAGGAAATGGCGCCGTGTGCTGAGGAGATAGGCCCCGCCCCTTTTCCGGCGGGCTCGTCTCCCGCTATTTAGAGAAATCAGGCAGGGGTTAAATATCTCCATATAGCCTCTAGGGCTATATGTGAGGTATTTTTAGCCTTTATAGGTACTCATTTGCCTCCCAGGGCGCCCCCCTCCCAGCGCCCTGCACCCTCAGTGACTGCCGTGTGAAGTGTGCTGAGAGGAAAATGGCGCACAGCTGCAGTGCTGTGCGCTACCTTTAGAAGACTGCAGGAGTCTTCAGCCGCCGATTCTGGACCTCTTCTGACTTCAGCATCTGCAAGGGGGCCGGCGGCGCGGCTCCGGTGACCATCCAGGCTGTACCTGTGATCGTCCCTCTGGAGCTTGATGTCCAGTAGCCAAGAAACCAATCCATCCTGCACGCAGGTGAGTTGACTCCTTCTCCCCTCAGTCCCTCGCTGCAGTGATCCTGTTGCCAGCAGGAATCACTGTAAAATAAAAAACCTAGCTAAACTTTCTCTAAGCAGCTCTTTAGGAGAGCCACCTAGATTGCACCCTTCTCGGCCGGGCACAAAAATCTAACTGGAGTCTGGAGGAGGGTCATAGGGGGAGGAGCCAGTGCACACCACCTGATCGGAAAAGCTTTACTTTTTGTGCCCAGTCTCCTGCGGAGCCGCTATTCCCCATGGTCCTTTCAGGAACCCCAGCATCCACTAGGACGATAGAGAAATGTTATTACCGAGTTGATTACCGGGTCAGGCGCAGTGTGAATGGGAGCCGTTCCGATGCGACATGGCTCCCATTCACAGCATAGGCAGAGGCGGCGTAGGAGAGGAGCTCATCTCCCGGCGCCGCCTCCACCCCCCACCCCTGCTGCGCCCTCCGCTGCTATGGCAACCGACCCGGTATATTGCCGGGTCCGAAAGCCAGCAACGGAGCGCAAATGCCGGATCCCACCCGGTAAGTACACGTTTCTCTTACCGGGTAGGATCCGGCATTTGCGATCTGAATGCACCATGACAGTAATAAGTGCTGACCATATGTCACTGATTCCAGCTCATCCCTACTGGTCAGTATGTTGGGATATACACTCACATACAGCGATCCCTACACACAGAATGACACATGTCAGCATTAGACCTTCATGTCAGAATAACACTTATCCACATGGCCTCAGGTGTCTCCAGATCTGCAACCAGATTGCTCCCAGAAAGTGATTTTAACCAAGTCCAGAAACAGACCGACACAGCACACACAGGCTCAGCAGGGAATACATCGGTGTTTCTGCTTAATTAATTAATGGGGACAGAGGCCTCAGAAGCTTTTGTTCAGAATCCAATTATAATCATTTCAAATAACAGGGAAGACACATAACTGCTCCTTACACTATGTCCAGAATAACCCCCATCCATACAGCTAATACATTTCATTCGGGTGGTCTTCTGGTTGCCGAATGTCAGGATCCCAGCGCATAGTATACCGGCGCCGGAATCCCGACACCCAGCATACCGACACGTATTCTCCATCATGGGGGTCCACAACCCCCCTGGAGGGAGAATAAGTAGTGTGGCATGCATAGCATATCACCATGCCCACAGCATGGCGAGCACAGCAAGCCCGCAAGGGGCTCATATGCGCTCGCCACGCTGTCGGTATGCTGGTCGCCGGGAGCCCAGCCGCCAGCATGCCATACTACACCCATTTCTTTCATATTCCAGCAACTATTTATGTGTAGCCACAGAGATCTGTACCTGCCCCAGGTGTGCTTCTTACCTGAATACAAGGACTTCCACACAGGATCACTTCTCTCTGATGTGTGGGGGAGGAGAGGGGGGGTGTTATATGGTCATGTTCTCTGGATATCACTAATCATGTACAGCCTACAGGTGATTTCATCTATTTTGCTGATTTAGTGATTGGTCCACCTGTTTCCAGAGAGAGAAATTCTGAAAACATGACAAGTTGGGGGTGCTTGGAAAACCACTGTGATAAAGTATCAGACAAAACAGCAATTATACCACAAGCAGCGTAATGCAGAACTCTTTATACCAAATTAGGGTTTTTTGGAATTCTAAATATCTGATTACAATATTGAAGTGTCCTATTTCACATTGTGACTGAGAATATACAGTATGGATACAATGTAACACTACAGACACTGGGCTGTGTGACTAAGAATATACAGTGTATGGATACAATGTAACACTACAGACACTGGGGCTGTGTGACTAAGAATATACAGTGTATGGATACAATGTAACACTACAGACACTGGGGCTGTGTGACTGATAATATACAGTGTATAGATACAATGTTACACTACAGACACTGGGGCTGTGTGACTGAGAATATACAGTGTATGGATACAATGTAACACTACAGACACTGGGGCTGTGTGACTGAGAATATACAGTGTATAGATACAATGTAACACTACAGACACTGGGGCTGTGTGACTGAGAATATACAGTGCATGGATACAATGTAACACTACAGACACTGGGGCTGTGTGACTGAGAATATACAGTGTATGGATACAATGTAACACTACAGACACTGGGGCTGTGTGACTGAGAATATACAGTGTATGGATACAATGTAACACTACAGACACTGGGGCTGTGTGACTGAGAATATACAGTGTATGGATACAATGTAACACTACAGACACTGGGGCTGTGTGACTGAGAATATACAGTGTATGGATACAATGTAACACTACAGACACTGGGGCTGTGTGACTGGAGAATATACAGTGTATGGATACAATGTAACACTACAGTCACCGGGGCTGTGTGACTGAGAATATACAGTGTATGGATACAATGTAACACTACAGACACTGGGGCTGTGTGACTGAGAATATACAGTGTATGGATACAATATAACACTACAGACACTGGGTATGTGTGACTGAGAATATACAGTGTATGGATACAATGTAACACTACAGACACTGGGGCTGTGTGACTGAGAATATACAGTGTATGGATACAATGTAACATTACAGACACTGGAGCTGTGTGACTGGAGAATATACAGGGTATGGATACAATGTAACACTACAGACACTGGGGCTGTGTCACTGAGAATATACAGTGTATGGATACAATGTAACACTACAGACACTGGGGCTGTGTGACTGATAATATACAGTGTATAGATACAATGTTACACTACAGACACGGGCTGTGTGACTGAGAATATACAGTGTATGGATACAATGTAACACTACAGACACTGGGGCTGTGTGACTGAGAATATACAGTGTATGGATACAATGTAACACTACAGACACTGGGGCTGTGTGACTGAGAATATACAGTGTATGGATACAATATAACACTACAGACACTGGGTATGTGTGACTGAGAATATACAGTGTATGCATACAATGTAACACTACAGACACTGGGGCTGTGTGACTGAGAATATACAGTGTATGGATACAATGTAACACTACAGACACTGGGGCTGTGTGACTGAGAATATACAGTGTATGGATACAATGTAACATTACAGACACTGGAGCTGTGTGACTGGAGAATATACAGGGTATGGATACAATGTAACACTACAGACACTGGGGCTGTGTCACTGAGAATATACAGTGTATGGATACAATGTAACACTACAGACACTGGGGCTGTGTGACTGAGAATATACAGTGTATGGATACAATGTAACACTACAGACACTGGGGCTGTGTGACTGAGAATATACAGTGTATGGATACAATGTAACACTACAGACACTGGGGCTGTGTGACTGAGAATATACAGTGTATGGATACAATGTAACACTACAGACACCGGGGATGTGTGACTGAGAATATACAGTGTATGGATACAATGTTACACTACAGACAATGGAGCTGTGTGACTGAGAATATACAGTGTATGGATACAATGTAACACTACAGACACTGGGGCTGTGTGACTGAGAATATACAGTGTATGGATACAATGTAACACTACAGACACTGGGGCTGTGTGACTGAGAATATACAGTGTATGGATACAATGTAACACTACAGACACCGGGGCTGTGTGACTGAGAATATACAGTGTATGGATACAATGTAACACTACAGACACCGGGGCTGTGTGACTGAGAATATACAGTGTATGGATACAATGTAACACTACAGACACCGGGGCTGTGTGACTGAGAATATACCGTGTATGGATACAATGTAACACTACAGACACCGGGGCTGTGTGACTGAGAATATACAGTGTATGGATACAATGTAACACTACAGACACTGGGGCTGTGTGACTGAGAATATACCGTGTATGGATACAATGTAACACTATAGACACCGGGGCTGTGTGACTGTGAATATACAGTGTATGGATACAATGTAACACTACAGACACTGGGGCTGTGTGACTGAGAATATACAGTGTATGGATACAATGTAACACTGCAGACACTGGGGCTGTGTGACTGAGAATATACAGTATATGGATACAATATAACACTACAGACACTGGGGCTGTGTGACTGAGAATATACAGTGTATGGATACAATGTAACACTACAGACACTGGGGCTGTGTGACTGAGAATATACAGTGTATGGATACAATATAACACTACAGACACTGGGGCTGTGTGACTGAGAATATACAGTGTATGGATACAATGTAACACTACAGACACTGGGGCTGTGTGACTGAGAATATACAGTGTATGAATACAAAGTAACACTACAGACACTGGGTATGTGTGACTGAGAATATACAGTGTATGGATACAATGTAACACTACAGACACTGGGGCTGTGTGACTGAGAATATACAGTGTATGGATACAATGTAACACTACAGACACTGAGCTGTGTGACTGAGAATATACAGTGTATGGATACAATGTAACACTACAGACACTGGGGCTGTGTGACTGAGAATATACAGTGTATGGATACAATGTAACACTACAGACACTGGGGCTGTGTGACTGAGAATATACAGTGTATGGATACAATGTAACACTACAGACACTGAGCTGTGTGACTGAGAATATACAGTGTATGGATACAATGTAACACTACAGACACTGGGGCTGTGTGACTGAGAATATACAGTGTATGGATACAATGTAACACTACAGACACTGGGGCTGTGTGACTGAGAATATACAGTGTATGGATACAATGTAACACTACAGACACTGGGGCTGTGTGACTGAGAATATACAGTGTATGGATACAATGTAACACTGCAGACACTGGAGCTGTGTGAATGAGAATATACAGTGTATGGATACAATGTAACACTACAGGCACTGGGGCAGTGTGACTGAGAATATACAGTGTATGGATACAATGTAACACTACAGACACTGGGGCTGTGTGACTGAGAATATACAGTGTATAGATACAATGTAACACTACAGACACTGGGGCTGTGTGAGAATATACAGTGTATGGATACAATGTAACACTACAGACACTGGGGCTGTGTGACTTAGAATATACAGTGTATGGATACAATGTAACACTGCAGACACTGGGGCTGTGTGACTGAGAATATACAGTGTATGGATACAATGTAACACTACAGACAATGTAACACTACAGACACTGGGGCTGTGTGACTGAGAATATACAGTGTATGGATACAATGTAACACAACAGACACTGGGGCTGTGTGACTGAGAATATACAGTGTATGGATACAATGTAACACTACAGACACTGGGGCTGTGTGACTGATAATATACAGTGTATAGATACAATGTTACATTACAGACACTGGGGCTGTGTGACTGAGAATATACAGTGTATGGATACAATGTAACACTACAGACACTGGGGCTGTGTGACTGAGAATATACAGTGTATGGATACAATATAACACTACAGACACTGGGTATGTGTGACTGAGACTATACAGTGTATGGATACAATGTAACACTACAGACACTGGGGCTGTGTGACTGAGAATATACAGTGTATGGATACAATGTAACATTACAGACACTGGAGCTGTGTGACTGGAGAATATACAGGGTATGGATACAATGTAACACTACAGACACTGGGGCTGTGTCACTGAGAATATACAGTGTATGGATACAATGTAACACTACAGACACTGGGGCTGTGTGACTGAGAATATACAGTGTATGGATACAATGTAACACTACAGACACTGGGGCTGTGTGACTGATAATATACAGTGTATAGATACAATGTTACACTACAGACACGGGCTGTGTGACTGAGAATATACAGTGTATGGATACAATGTAACACTACAGACACTGGGGCTGTGTGACTGAGAATATACAGTGTATGGATACAATGTAACACTACAGACACTGGGGCTGTGTGACTGAGAATATACAGTGTATGGATACAATATAACACTACAGACACTGGGTATGTGTGACTGAGAATATACAGTGTATGGATACAATGTAACACTACAGACACTGGGGCTGTGTGACTGAGTATATACAGTGTATGGATACAATGTAACATTACAGACACTGGAGCTGTGTGACTGGAGAATATACAGGGTATGGATACAATGTAACACTACAGACACTGGGGCTGTGTCACTGAGAATATACAGTGTATGGATACAATGTAACACTACAGACACTGGGGCTGTGTGACTGAGAATATACAGTGTATGGATACAATGTAACACTACAGACACTGGGGCTGTGTGATTGAGAATATACAGTGTATGGATACAATGTAACACTACAGACACTGGGGCTGTGTGACTGAGAATATACAGTGTATGGATACAATGTAACACTACAGACACTGGGGATGTGTGACTGAGAATATACAGTGTATGGATACAATGTTACACTACAGACAATGGAGCTGTGTGACTGAGAATATACAGTGTATGGATACAATGTAACACTACAGACACTGGGGCTGTGTGACTGAGAATATACAGTGTATGGATACAATGTAACACTACAGACACTGGGGCTGTGTGACTGAGAATATACAGTGTATGGATACAATGTAACACTACAGACACCGGGGCTGTGTGACTGAGAATATACAGTGTATGGATACAATGTAACACTACAGACACCGGGGCTGTGTGACTGAGAATATACCGTGTATGGATACAATGTAACACTACAGACACCGGGGCTGTGTGACTGAGAATATACAGTGTATGGATACAATGTTACACTACAGACACTGGGGCTGTGTGACTGAGAATATACCGTGTATGGATACAATGTAACACTATAGACACCGGGGCTGTGTGACTGTGAATATACAGTGTATGGATACAATGTAACACTACAGACACTGGGGCTGTGTGACTGAGAAAATACAGTGTATGGATACAATGTAACACTGCAGACACTGGGGCTGTGTGACTGAGAATATACAGTATATGGATACAATATAACACTACAGACACTGGGGCTGTGTGACTGAGAATATACAGTGTATGGATACAATGTAACACTACAGACACTGGGGCTGTGTGACTGAGAATATACAGTGTATGGATACAATGTAACACTACAGACACTGGGGCTGTGTGACTGAGAATATACAGTGTATGGATACAATGTAACACTACAGACACTGGGGCTGTGTGACTGAGAATATACAGTGTATGGATACAATGTAACACTACAGACACTGGGGCTGTGTGACTGAGAATATACAGTGTATGGATACAATATAACACTACAGACACTGGGGCTGTGTGACTGAGAATATACAGTGTATGGATACAATGTAACACTACAGACACTGGGGCTGTGTGACTGAGAATATACAGTGTATGAATACAATGTAACACTACAGACACTGGGTATGTGTGACTGAGAATATACAGTGTATGGATACAATGTAACACTACAGACACTGGGGCTGTGTGACTGAGAATATACAGTGTATGGATACAATGTAACACTACAGACACTGAGCTGTGTGACTGAGAATATACAGTGTATGGATACAATGTAACACTACAGACACTGGGGCTGTGTGACTGAGAATATACAGTGTATGGATACAATGTAACACTACAGACACTGGGGCTGTGTGACTGAGAATATACAGTGTATGGATACAATGTAACACTGCAGACACTGGGGCTGTGTGACTGAGAATATACAGTATATGGATACAATATAACACTACAGACACTGGGGCTGTGTGACTGAGAATATACAGTGTATGGATACAATGTAACACTACAGACACTGGGGCTGTGTGACTGAGAATATACAGTGTATGGATACAATGTAACACTACAGACACTGGGGCTGTGTGACTGAGAATATACAGTGTATGGATACAATATAACACTACAGACACTGGGGCTGTGTGACTGAGAATATACAGTGTATGGATACAATATAACACTACAGACACTGGGGCTGTGTGACTGAGAATATACAGTGTATGGATACAATATAACACTACAGACACTGGGGCTGTGTGACTGAGAATATACAGTGTATGGATACAATGTAACACTACAGACACTGGGTATGTGTGACTGAGAATATACAGTGTATGGATACAATGTAACACTACAGACACTGGGGCTGTGTGACTGAGAATATACAGTGTATGGATACAATGTAACACTACAGACACTGGGGCTGTGTGACTGAGAATATACAGTGTATGGATACAATATAACACTACAGACACTGGGTATGTGTGACTGAGAATATACAGTGTATGGATACAATGTAACACTACAGACACTGGGGCTGTGTGACTGAGAATATACAGTGTATGGATACAATGTAACATTACAGACACTGGAGCTGTGTGACTGGAGAATATACAGGGTATGGATACAATGTAACACTACAGACACTGGGGCTGTGTCACTGAGAATATACAGTGTATGGATACAATGTAACACTACAGACACTGGGGCTGTGTGACTGAGAATATACAGTGTATGGATACAATGTAACACTACAGACACTGGGGCTGTGTGATTGAGAATATACAGTGTATGGATACAATGTAACACTACAGACACTGGGGCTGTGTGACTGAGAATATACAGTGTATGGATACAATGTAACACTACAGACACTGGGGATGTGTGACTGAGAATATACAGTGTATGGATACAATGTTACACTACAGACAATGGAGCTGTGTGACTGAGAATATACAGTGTATGGATACAATGTAACACTACAGACACTGGGGCTGTGTGACTGAGAATATACAGTGTATGGATACAATGTAACACTACAGACACTGGGGCTGTGTGACTGAGAATATACAGTGTATGGATACAATGTAACACTACAGACACCGGGGCTGTGTGACTGAGAATATACAGTGTATGGATACAATGTAACACTACAGACACCGGGGCTGTGTGACTGAGAATATACCGTGTATGGATACAATGTAACACTACAGACACCGGGGCTGTGTGACTGAGAATATACAGTGTATGGATACAATGTAACACTACAGACACTGGGGCTGTGTGACTGAGAATATACCGTGTATGGATACAATGTAACACTATAGACATCGGGGCTGTGTGACTGTGAATATACAGTGTATGGATACAATGTAACACTACAGACACTGGGGCTGTGTGACTGAGAAAATACAGTGTATGGATACAATGTAACACTGCAGACACTGGGGCTGTGTGACTGAGAATATACAGTATATGGATACAATATAACACTACAGACACTGGGGCTGTGTGACTGAGAATATACAGTGTATGGATACAATGTAACACTACAGACACTGGGGCTGTGTGACTGAGAATATACAGTGTATGGATACAATGTAACACTACAGACACTGGGGCTGTGTGACTGAGAATATACAGTGTATGGATACAATGTAACACTACAGACACTGGGGCTGTGTGACTGAGAATATACAGTGTATGGATACAATGTAACACTACAGACACTGGGGCTGTGTGACTGAGAATATACAGTGTATGGATACAATATAACACTACAGACACTGGGGCTGTGTGACTGAGAATATACAGTGTATGGATACAATGTAACACTACAGACACCGGGGCTGTGTGACTGAGAATATACCGTGTATGGATACAATGTAACACTACAGACACCGGGGCTGTGTGACTGAGAATATACAGTGTATGGATACAATGTAACACTACAGACACTGGGGCTGTGTGACTGAGAATATACCGTGTATGGATACAATGTAACACTATAGACATCGGGGCTGTGTGACTGTGAATATACAGTGTATGGATACAATGTAACACTACAGACACTGGGGCTGTGTGACTGAGAAAATACAGTGTATGGATACAATGTAACACTGCAGACACTGGGGCTGTGTGACTGAGAATATACAGTATATGGATACAATATAACACTACAGACACTGGGGCTGTGTGACTGAGAATATACAGTGTATGGATACAATGTAACACTACAGACACTGGGGCTGTGTGACTGAGAATATACAGTGTATGGATACAATGTAACACTACAGACACTGGGGCTGTGTGACTGAGAATATACAGTGTATGGATACAATGTAACACTACAGACACTGGGGCTGTGTGACTGAGAATATACAGTGTATGGATACAATGTAACACTACAGACACTGGGGCTGTGTGACTGAGAATATACAGTGTATGGATACAATATAACACTACAGACACTGGGGCTGTGTGACTGAGAATATACAGTGTATGGATACAATGTAACACTACAGACACTGGGGCTGTGTGACTGAGAATATACAGTGTATGAATACAATGTAACACTACAGACACTGGGTATGTGTGACTGAGAATATATAGTGTATGGGTACAATGTAACACTACAGACACTGGGGCTGTGTGACTGAGAATATACAGTGTATGGATACAATGTAACACTACAGACACTGAGCTGTGTGACTGAGAATATACAGTGTATGGATACAATGTAACACTACAGACACTGGGGCTGTGTGACTGAGAATATACAGTGTATGGATACAATGTAACACTACAGACACTGGGGCTGTGTGACTGAGAATATACAGTGTATGGATACAATGTAACACTGCAGACACTGGGGCTGTGTGACTGAGAATATACAGTATATGGATACAATATAACACTACAGACACTGGGGCTGTGTGACTGAGAATATACAGTGTATGGATACAATGTAACACTACAGACACTGGGGCTGTGTGACTGAGAATATACAGTGTATGGATACAATGTAACACTACAGACACTGGGGCTGTGTGACTGAGAATATATAGTGTATGGATACAATATAACACTACAGACACTGGGGCTGTGTGACTGAGAATATACAGTGTATGGATACAATATAACACTACAGACACTGGGGCTGTGTGACTGAGAATATACAGTGTATGGATACAATATAACACTACAGACACTGGGGCTGTGTGACTGAGAATATACAGTGTATGGATACAATGTAACACTACAGACACTGGGTATGTGTGACTGAGAATATACAGTGTATGGATACAATGTAACACTACAGACACTGGGGCTGTGTGACTGAGAATATACTGTGTATGGATACAATGTAACACTACAGACACTGGGGCTGTGTGACTGAGAATATACAGTGTATGGATACAATGTAACACTGCAGACACTGGGGCTGTGTGACTGAAAATATACTGTGTATGGATACAATGTAACACTACAGACACTGGGGCTGTGTGACTGATTTTATACAGTGTATGGATACAATGTAACACTACAGACACTGGGGCTGTGTGACTGAGAATATACAGTGTATGGATACAATGTAACACTACAGACACTGGGGCTGTGTGACTGAGAATATACAGTGTATGGATACAATGTAACACTGCAGACACTGGAGCTGTGTGAATGAGAATATACAGTGTATGGATACAATGTAACACTACAGACACTGGGGCAGTGTGACTGAGAATATACAGTGTATGGATACAATGTAACACTACAGACACTGGGGCTGTGTGACTGAGAATATACAGTGTATAGATACAATGTAACACTACAGACACTGGGGCTGTGTGAGAATATGCAGTGTATGGATACAATGTAACACTACAGACACTGGGGCTGTGTGACTTAGAATATACAGTGTATGGATACAATGTAACACTGCAGACACTGGGGCTGTGTGACTGAGAATATACAGAGTATGGATACAATGTAACACTACAGACAATGTAACACTACAGACACTGGGGCTGTGTGCCTGAGAATATACAGTGTATGGATACAATGTAACACTACAGACAATGTAACACTACAGACACTGGGGCTGTGTGACTGAGAATATACAGTGTATGGATACAATATAACACTACAGACACTAGGTATGTGTGACTGAGAATATACAGTGTATGGATACAATGTAACACTACAGACACTGGGGCTGTGTGACTGAGAATATACAGTGTATGGATACAATGTAACATTACAGACACTGGAGCTGTGTGACTGGAGAATATACAGGGTATGGATACAATGTAACACTACAGACACTGGGGCTGTGTCACTGAGAATATACAGTGTATGGATACAATGTAACACTACAGACACTGGGGCTGTGTGACTGAGAATATACAGTGTATGGATACAATGTAACACTACAGACACTGGGGCTGTGTGACTGATAATATACAGTGTATAGATACAATGTTACACTACAGACACGGGCTGTGTGACTGAGAATATACAGTGTATGGATACAATGTAACACTACAGACACTGGGGCTGTGTGACTGAGAATATACAGTGTATGGATACAATGTAACACTACAGACACTGGGGCTGTGTGACTGAGAATATACAGTGTATGGATACAATATAACACTACAGACACTGGGTATGTGTGACTGAGAATATACAGTGTATGGATACAATGTAACACTACAGACACTGGGGCTGTGTGACTGAGAATATACAGTGTATGGATACAATGTAACATTACAGACACTGGAGCTGTGTGACTGGAGAATATACAGGGTATGGATACAATGTAACACTACAGACACTGGGGCTGTGTCACTGAGAATATACAGTGTATGGATACAATGTAACACTACAGACACTGGGGCTGTGTGACTGAGAATATACAGTGTATGGATACAATGTAACACTACAGACACTGGGGCTGTGTGACTGAGAATATACAGTGTATGGATACAATGTAACACTACAGACACTGGGGCTGTGTGACTGAGAATATACAGTGTATGGATACAATGTAACACTACAGACACTGGGGCTGTGTGACTGAGAATATACAGTGTATGGATACAATGTAACACTACAGACACTGGGGCTGTGTGACTGAGAATATACAGTGTATGGATACAATGTAACACTACAGACACTGGGGCTGTGTGACTGAGAATATACAGTGTATGGATACAATGTAACACTACAGACACTGGGGCTGTGTGACTGAGAATATACAGTGTATGGATACAATGTAACACTACAGACACTGGGGCTGTGTGACTGAGAATATACAGTGTATGGATACAATGTAACACTACAGACACTGGGGCTGTGTGACTGAGAATATACAGTGTATGAATACAATGTAACACTACAGACACTGGGTATGTGTGACTGAGAATATACAGTGTATGGATACAATGTAACACTACAGACACTGGGGCTGTGTGACTGAGAATATACAGTGTATGGATACAATATAACACTACAGACACTGGGTATGTGTGACTGAGAATATACAGTGTATGGATACAATGTAACACTACAGACACTGGGGCTGTGTGACTGAGAATATACAGTGTATGGATACAATGTAACATTACAGACACTGGAGCTGTGTGACTGGAGAATATACAGGGTATGGATACAATGTAACACTACAGACACTGGGGCTGTGTCACTGAGAATATACAGTGTATGGATACAATGTAACACTACAGACACTGGGGCTGTGTGACTGAGAATATACAGTGTATGGATACAATGTAACACTACAGACACTGGGGCTGTGTGACTGAGAATATACAGTGTATGGATACAATGTAACACTACAGACACTGGGGCTGTGTGACTGAGAATATACAGTGTATGGATACAATGTAACACTACAGACACTGGGGCTGTGTGACTGAGAATATACAGTGTATGGATACAATGTAACACTACAGACACTGGGGCTGTGTGACTGAGAATATACAGTGTATGGATACAATATAACACTACAGACACTGGGGCTGTGTGACTGAGAATATACAGTGTATGGATACAATGTAACACTACAGACACTGGGGCTGTGTGACTGAGAATATACAGTGTATGGATACAATGTAACACTACAGACACTGGGGCTGTGTGACTGAGAATATACAGTGTATGGATACAATGTAACACTACAGTCACTGGGGCTGTGTGACTGAGAATATACAGTGTATGGATACAATATAACACTACAGACACTGGGGCTGTGTGACTGAGAATATACAGTGTATGGATACAATGTAACACTACAGACACTGGGGCTGTGTGACTGAGAATATACAGTGTATGAATACAATGTAACACTACAGACACTGGGTATGTGTGACTGAGAATATACAGTGTATGGATACAATGTAACACTACAGACACTGGGGCTGTGTGACTGAGAATATACAGTGTATGGATACAATATAACACTACAGACACTGGGTATGTGTGACTGAGAATATACAGTGTATGGATACAATGTAACACTACAGACACTGGGGCTGTGTGACTGAGAATATACAGTGTATGGATACAATGTAACATTACAGACACTGGAGCTGTGTGACTGGAGAATATACAGGGTATGGATACAATGTAACACTACAGACACTGGGGCTGTGTCACTGAGAATATACAGTGTATGGATACAATGTAACACTACAGACACTGGGGCTGTGTGACTGAGAATATACAGTGTATGGATACAATGTAACACTACAGACACTGGGGCTGTGTGACTGAGAATATACAGTGTATGGATACAATGTAACACTACAGACACTGGGGCTGTGTGACTGAGAATATACAGTGTATGGATACAATGTAACACTACAGACACTGGGGCTGTGTGACTGAGAATATACAGTGTATGGATACAATGTAACACTACAGACACTGGGGCTGTGTGACTGAGAATATACAGTGTATGGATACAATGTAACACTACAGACACTGGGGCTGTGTGACTGAGAATATACAGTGTATGGATACAATGTAACACTACAGACACTGGGGCTGTGTGACTGAGAATATACAGTGTATGGATACAATATAACACTACAGACACTGGGGCTGTGTGACTGAGAATATACAGTGTATGGATACAATGTAACACTACAGACACTGGGGCTGTGTGACTGAGAATATACAGTGTATGAATACAATGTAACACTACAGACACTGGGTATGTGTGACTGAGAATATACAGTGTATGGATACAATGTAACACTACAGACACTGGGGCTGTGTGACTGAGAATATACAGTGTATGAATACAATGTAACACTACAGACACTGGGTATGTGTGACTGAGAATATACAGTGTATGGATACAATGTAACACTACAGACACTGGGGCTGTGTGACTGAGAATATACAGTGTATGGATACAATATAACACTACAGACACTGGGTATGTGTGACTGAGAATATACAGTGTATGGATACAATGTAACACTACAGACACTGGGGCTGTGTGACTGAGAATATACAGTGTATGGATACAATGTAACATTACAGACACTGGAGCTGTGTGACTGGAGAATATACAGGGTATGGATACAATGTAACACTACAGACACTGGGGCTGTGTCACTGAGAATATACAGTGTATGGATACAATGTAACACTACAGACACTGGGGCTGTGTGACTGAGAATATACAGTGTATCGATACAATGTAACACTACAGACACTGGGGCTGTGTGACTGAGAATATACAGTGTATGGATACAATGTAACACTACAGACACTGGGGCTGTGTGACTGAGAATATACAGTGTATGGATACAATGTAACACTACAGACACTGGGGCTGTGTGACTGAGAATATACAGTGTATGGATACAATGTAACACTACAGACACTGGGGCTGTGTGACTGAGAATATACAGTGTATGGATACAATGTAACACTACAGACACTGGGGCTGTGTGACTGAGAATATACAGTGTATGGATACAATGTAACACTACAGACACTGGGGCTGTGTGACTGAGAATATACAGTGTATGGATACAATATAACACTACAGACACTGGGGCTGTGTGACTGAGAATATACAGTGTATGGATTCAATGTAACACTACAGACACTGGGGCTGTGTGACTGAGAATATACAGTGTATGAATACAATGTAACACTACAGACACTGGGTATGTGTGACTGAGAATATACAGTGTATGGATACAATGTAACACTACAGACACTGGGGCTGTGTGACTGAGAATATACAGTGTATGGATACAATATAACACTACAGACACTGGGTATGTGTGACTGAGAATATACAGTGTATGGATACAATGTAACACTACAGACACTGGGGCTGTGTGACTGAGAATATACAGTGTATGGATACAATGTAACATTACAGACACTGGAGCTGTGTGACTGGAGAATATACAGGGTATGGATACAATGTAACACTACAGACACTGGGGCTGTGTCACTGAGAATATACAGTGTATGGATACAATGTAACACTACAGACACTGGGGCTGTGTGACTGAGAATATACAGTGTATGGATACAATGTAACACTACAGACACTGGGGCTGTGTGACTGAGAATATACAGTGTATGGATACAATGTAACACTACAGACACTGGGGCTGTGTGACTGAGAATATACAGTGTATGGATACAATGTAACACTACAGACACTGGGGCTGTGTGACTGAGAATATACAGTGTATGGATACAATGTAACACTACAGACACTGGGGCTGTGTGACTGAGAATATACAGTGTATGGATACAATATAACACTACAGACACTGGGGCTGTGTGACTGAGAATATACAGTGTATGGATACAATGTAACACTACAGACACTGGGGCTGTGTGACTGAGAATATACAGTGTATGGATACAATGTAACACTACAGACACTGGGGCTGTGTGACTGAGAATATACAGTGTATGGATACAATGTAACACTACAGACACTGGGGCTGTGTGACTGAGAATATACAGTGTATGGATACAATATAACACTACAGACACTGGGGCTGTGTGACTGAGAATATACAGTGTATGGATACAATGTAACACTACAGACACTGGGGCTGTGTGACTGAGAATATACAGTGTATGAATACAATGTAACACTACAGACACTGGGTATGTGTGACTGAGAATATACAGTGTATGGATACAATGTAACATTACAGACACTGGGGCTGTGTGACTGAGAATATACAGTGTATGGATACAATATAACACTACAGACACTGGGTATGTGTGACTGAGAATATACAGTGTATGGATACAATGTAACACTACAGACACTGGGGCTGTGTGACTGAGAATATACAGTGTATGGATACAATGTAACATTACAGACACTGGAGCTGTGTGACTGGAGAATATACAGGGTATGGATACAATGTAACACTACAGACACTGGGGCTGTGTCACTGAGAATATACAGTGTATGGATACAATGTAACACTACAGACACTGGGGCTGTGTGACTGAGAATATACAGTGTATGGATACAATGTAACACTACAGACACTGGGGCTGTGTGACTGAGAATATACAGTGTATGGATACAATGTAACACTACAGACACTGGGGCTGTGTGACTGAGAATATACAGTGTATGGATACAATGTAACACTACAGACACTGGGGCTGTGTGACTGAGAATATACAGTGTATGGATACAATGTAACACTACAGACACTGGGGCTGTGTGACTGAGAATATACAGTGTATGGATACAATGTAACACTACAGACACTGGGGCTGTGTGACTGAGAATATACAGTGTATGGATACAATGTAACACTACAGACACTGGGGCTGTGTGACTGAGAATATACAGTGTATGGATACAATATAACACTACAGACACTGGGGCTGTGTGACTGAGAATATACAGTGTATGGATACAATGTAACACTACAGACACTGGGGCTGTGTGACTGAGAATATACAGTGTATGAATACAATGTAACACTACAGACACTGGGTATGTGTGACTGAGAATATACAGTGTATGGATACAATGTAACACTACAGACACTGGGGCTGTGTGACTGAGAATATACAGTGTATGTATACAATGTAACACTACAGACACTGAGCTGTGTGACTGAGAATATACAGTGTATGGATACAATGTAACACTACAGACACTGGGGCTGTGTGACTCAGAATATACAGTGTATGGATACAATGTAACACTACAGACACTGGGGCTGTGTGACTGAGAATATACAGTGGATGGATACAATGTAACACTGCAGACACTGGGGCTGTGTGACTGAGAATATACAGAGTATGGATACAATGTAACACTACAGACAATGTAACACTACAGACACTGGGGCTGTGTGCCTGAGAATATACAGTGTATGGATACAATGTAACACTACAGACAATGTAACACTACAGACACTGGGGCTGTGTGACTGAGAATATACAGTGTATGGATACAATATAACACTACAGACACTAGGTATGTGTGACTGAGAATATACAGTGTATGGATACAATGTAACACTACAGACACTGGGGCTGTGTGACTGAGAATATACAGTGTATGGATACAATGTAACATTACAGACACTGGAGCTGTGTGACTGGAGAATATACAGGGTATGGATACAATGTAACACTACAGACACTGGGGCTGTGTCACTGAGAATATACAGTGTATGGATACAATGTAACACTACAGACACTGGGGCTGTGTGACTGAGAATATACAGTGTATGGATACAATGTAACACTACAGACACTGGGGCTGTGTGACTGATAATATACAGTGTATAGATACAATGTTACACTACAGACACGGGCTGTGTGACTGAGAATATACAGTGTATGGATACAATGTAACACTACAGACACTGGGGCTGTGTGACTGAGAATATACAGTGTATGGATACAATGTAACACTACAGACACTGGGGCTGTGTGACTGAGAATATACAGTGTATGGATACAATATAACACTACAGACACTGGGTATGTGTGACTGAGAATATACAGTGTATGGATACAATGTAACACTACAGACACTGGGGCTGTGTGACTGAGAATATACAGTGTATGGATACAATGTAACATTACAGACACTGGAGCTGTGTGACTGGAGAATATACAGGGTATGGATACAATGTAACACTACAGACACTGGGGCTGTGTCACTGAGAATATACAGTGTATGGATACAATGTAACACTACAGACACTGGGGCTGTGTGACTGAGAATATACAGTGTATGGATACAATGTAACACTACAGACACTGGGGCTGTGTGACTGAGAATATACAGTGTATGGATACAATGTAACACTACAGACACTGGGGCTGTGTGACTGAGAATATACAGTGTATGGATACAATGTAACACTACAGACACTGGGGCTGTGTGACTGAGAATATACAGTGTATGGATACAATGTAACACTACAGACACTGGGGCTGTGTGACTGAGAATATACAGTGTATGGATACAATGTAACACTACAGACACTGGGGCTGTGTGACTGAGAATATACAGTGTATGGATACAATGTAACACTACAGACACTGGGGCTGTGTGACTGAGAATATACAGTGTATGGATACAATGTAACACTACAGACACTGGGGCTGTGTGACTCAGAATATACAGTGTATGGATACAATGTAACACTACAGACACTGGGGCTGTGTGACTGAGAATATACAGTGGATGGATACAATGTAACACTGCAGACACTGGGGCTGTGTGACTGAGAATATACAGAGTATGGATACAATGTAACACTACAGACAATGTAACACTACAGACACTGGGGCTGTGTGCCTGAGAATATACAGTGTATGGATACAATGTAACACTACAGACAATGTAACACTACAGACACTGGGGCTGTGTGACTGAGAATATACAGTGTATGGATACAATATAACACTACAGACACTAGGTATGTGTGACTGAGAATATACAGTGTATGGATACAATGTAACACTACAGACACTGGGGCTGTGTGACTGAGAATATACAGTGTATGGATACAATGTAACATTACAGACACTGGAGCTGTGTGACTGGAGAATATACAGGGTATGGATACAATGTAACACTACAGACACTGGGGCTGTGTCACTGAGAATATACAGTGTATGGATACAATGTAACACTACAGACACTGGGGCTGTGTGACTGAGAATATACAGTGTATGGATACAATGTAACACTACAGACACTGGGGCTGTGTGACTGATAATATACAGTGTATAGATACAATGTTACACTACAGACACGGGCTGTGTGACTGAGAATATACAGTGTATGGAAACAATGTAACACTACAGACACTGGGGCTGTGTGACTGAGAATATACAGTGTATGGATACAATGTAACACTACAGACACTGGGGCTGTGTGACTGAGAATATACAGTGTATGGATACAATATAACACTACAGACACTGGGTATGTGTGACTGAGAATATACAGTGTATGGATACAATGTAACACTACAGACACTGGGGCTGTGTGACTGAGAATATACAGTGTATGGATACAATGTAACATTACAGACACTGGAGCTGTGTGACTGGAGAATATACAGGGTATGGATACAATGTAACACTACAGACACTGGGGCTGTGTCACTGAGAATATACAGTGTATGGATACAATGTAACACTACAGACACTGGGGCTGTGTGACTGAGAATATACAGTGTATGGATACAATGTAACACTACAGACACTGGGGCTGTGTGACTGAGAATATACAGTGTATGGATACAATGTAACACTACAGACACTGGGGCTGTGTGACTGAGAATATACAGTGTATGGATACAATGTAACACTACAGACACTGGGGCTGTGTGACTGAGAATATACAGTGTATGGATACAATGTAACACTACAGACACTGGGGCTGTGTGACTGAGAATATACAGTGTATGGATACAATGTAACACTACAGACACTGGGGCTGTGTGACTGAGAATATACAGTGTATGGATACAATGTAACATTACAGACACTGGAGCTGTGTGACTGGAGAATATACAGGGTATGGATACAATGTAACACTACAGACACTGGGGCTGTGTCACTGAGAATATACAGTGTATGGATACAATGTAACACTACAGACACTGGGGCTGTGTGACTGAGAATATACAGTGTATGGATACAATGTAACACTACAGACACTGGGGCTGTGTGACTGAGAATATACAGTGTATGGATACAATGTAACACTACAGACACTGGGGCTGTGTGACTGAGAATATACAGTGTATGGATACAATGTAACACTACAGACACTGGGGCTGTGTGACTGAGAATATACAGTGTATGGATACAATGTAACACTACAGACACTGGGGCTGTGTGACTGAGAATATACAGTGTATGGATACAATATAACACTACAGACACTGGGGCTGTGTGACTGAGAATATACAGTGTATGGATACAATGTAACACTACAGACACTGGGGCTGTGTGACTGAGAATATACAGTGTATGAATACAATGTAACACTACAGACACTGGGTATGTGTGACTGAGAATATACAGTGTATGGATACAATGTAACACTACAGACACTGGGGCTGTGTGACTGAGAATATACAGTGTATGGATACAATATAACACTACAGACACTGGGTATGTGTGACTGAGAATATACAGTGTATGGATACAATGTAACACTACAGACACTGGGGCTGTGTGACTGAGAATATACAGTGTATGGATACAATGTAACATTACAGACACTGGAGCTGTGTGACTGGAGAATATACAGGGTATGGATACAATGTAACACTACAGACACTGGGGCTGTGTCACTGAGAATATACAGTGTATGGATACAATGTAACACTACAGACACTGGGGCTGTGTGACTGAGAATATACAGTGTATGGATACAATGTAACACTACAGACACTGGGGCTGTGTGACTGAGAATATACAGTGTATGGATACAATGTAACACTACAGACACTGGGGCTGTGTGACTGAGAATATACAGTGTATGGATACAATGTAACACTACAGACACTGGGGCTGTGTGACTGAGAATATACAGTGTATGGATACAATGTAACACTACAGACACTGGGGCTGTGTGACTGAGAATATACAGTGTATGGATACAATGTAACACTACAGACACTGGGGCTGTGTGACTGAGAATATACAGTGTATGGATACAATGTAACACTACAGACACTGGGGCTGTGTGACTGAGAATATACAGTGTATGGATACAATATAACACTACAGACACTGGGGCTGTGTGACTGAGAATATACAGTGTATGGATACAATGTAACACTACAGACACTGGGGCTGTGTGACTGAGAATATACAGTGTATGAATACAATGTAACACTACAGACACTGGGTATGTGTGACTGAGAATATACAGTGTATGGATACAATGTAACACTACAGACACTGGGGCTGTGTGACTGAGAATATACAGTGTATGTATACAATGTAACACTACAGACACTGAGCTGTGTGACTGAGAATATACAGTGTATGGATACAATGTAACACTACAGACACTGGGGCTGTGTGACTCAGAATATACAGTGTATGGATACAATGTAACACTACAGACACTGGGGCTGTGTGACTGAGAATATACAGTGGATGGATACAATGTAACACTGCAGACACTGGGGCTGTGTGACTGAGAATATACAGAGTATGGATACAATGTAACACTACAGACAATGTAACACTACAGACACTGGGGCTGTGTGCCTGAGAATATACAGTGTATGGATACAATGTAACACTACAGACAATGTAACACTACAGACACTGGGGCTGTGTGACTGAGAATATACAGTGTATGGATACAATATAACACTACAGACACTAGGTATGTGTGACTGAGAATATACAGTGTATGGATACAATGTAACACTACAGACACTGGGGCTGTGTGACTGAGAATATACAGTGTATGGATACAATGTAACATTACAGACACTGGAGCTGTGTGACTGGAGAATATACAGGGTATGGATACAATGTAACACTACAGACACTGGGGCTGTGTCACTGAGAATATACAGTGTATGGATACAATGTAACACTACAGACACTGGGGCTGTGTGACTGAGAATATACAGTGTATGGATACAATGTAACACTACAGACACTGGGGCTGTGTGACTGATAATATACAGTGTATAGATACAATGTTACACTACAGACACGGGCTGTGTGACTGAGAATATACAGTGTATGGATACAATGTAACACTACAGACACTGGGGCTGTGTGACTGAGAATATACAGTGTATGGATACAATGTAACACTACAGACACTGGGGCTGTGTGACTGAGAATATACAGTGTATGGATACAATATAACACTACAGACACTGGGTATGTGTGACTGAGAATATACAGTGTATGGATACAATGTAACACTACAGACACTGGGGCTGTGTGACTGAGAATATACAGTGTATGGATACAATGTAACATTACAGACACTGGAGCTGTGTGACTGGAGAATATACAGGGTATGGATACAATGTAACACTACAGACACTGGGGCTGTGTCACTGAGAATATACAGTGTATGGATACAATGTAACACTACAGACACTGGGGCTGTGTGACTGAGAATATACAGTGTATGGATACAATGTAACACTACAGACACTGGGGCTGTGTGACTGAGAATATACAGTGTATGGATACAATGTAACACTACAGACACTGGGGCTGTGTGACTGAGAATATACAGTGTATGGATACAATGTAACACTACAGACACTGGGGCTGTGTGACTGAGAATATACAGTGTATGGATACAATGTAACACTACAGACACTGGGGCTGTGTGACTGAGAATATACAGTGTATGGATACAATGTAACACTACAGACACTGGGGCTGTGTGACTGAGAATATACAGTGTATGGATACAATGTAACACTACAGACACTGGGGCTGTGTGACTGAGAATATACAGTGTATGGATACAATGTAACACTACAGACACTGGGGCTGTGTGACTCAGAATATACAGTGTATGGATACAATGTAACACTACAGACACTGGGGCTGTGTGACTGAGAATATACAGTGGATGGATACAATGTAACACTGCAGACACTGGGGCTGTGTGACTGAGAATATACAGAGTATGGATACAATGTAACACTACAGACAATGTAACACTACAGACACTGGGGCTGTGTGCCTGAGAATATACAGTGTATGGATACAATGTAACACTACAGACAATGTAACACTACAGACACTGGGGCTGTGTGACTGAGAATATACAGTGTATGGATACAATATAACACTACAGACACTAGGTATGTGTGACTGAGAATATACAGTGTATGGATACAATGTAACACTACAGACACTGGGGCTGTGTGACTGAGAATATACAGTGTATGGATACAATGTAACATTACAGACACTGGAGCTGTGTGACTGGAGAATATACAGGGTATGGATACAATGTAACACTACAGACACTGGGGCTGTGTCACTGAGAATATACAGTGTATGGATACAATGTAACACTACAGACACTGGGGCTGTGTGACTGAGAATATACAGTGTATGGATACAATGTAACACTACAGACACTGGGGCTGTGTGACTGATAATATACAGTGTATAGATACAATGTTACACTACAGACACGGGCTGTGTGACTGAGAATATACAGTGTATGGATACAATGTAACACTACAGACACTGGGGCTGTGTGACTGAGAATATACAGTGTATGGATACAATGTAACACTACAGACACTGGGGCTGTGTGACTGAGAATATACAGTGTATGGATACAATATAACACTACAGACACTGGGTATGTGTGACTGAGAATATACAGTGTATGGATACAATGTAACACTACAGACACTGGGGCTGTGTGACTGAGAATATACAGTGTATGGATACAATGTAACATTACAGACACTGGAGCTGTGTGACTGGAGAATATACAGGGTATGGATACAATGTAACACTACAGACACTGGGGCTGTGTCACTGAGAATATACAGTGTATGGATACAATGTAACACTACAGACACTGGGGCTGTGTGACTGAGAATATACAGTGTATGGATACAATGTAACACTACAGACACTGGGGCTGTGTGACTGAGAATATACAGTGTATGGATACAATGTAACACTACAGACACTGGGGCTGTGTGACTGAGAATATACAGTGTATGGATACAATGTAACACTACAGACACTGGGGCTGTGTGACTGAGAATATACAGTGTATGGATACAATGTAACACTACAGACACTGGGGCTGTGTGACTGAGAATATACAGTGTATGGATACAATGTAACACTACAGACACTGGGGCTGTGTGACTGAGAATATACAGTGTATGGATACAATGTAACACTACAGACACTGGGGCTGTGTGACTGAGAATATACAGTGTATGGATACAATGTAACACTACAGACACTGGGGCTGTGTGACTGAGAATATACAGTGTATGGATACAATGTAACACTACAGACACTGGGGCTGTGTGACTGAGAATATACAGTGTATGAATACAATGTAACACTACAGACACTGGGTATGTGTGACTGAGAATATACAGTGTATGGATACAATGTAACACTACAGACACTGGGGCTGTGTGACTGAGAATATACAGTGTATGGATACAATATAACACTACAGACACTGGGTATGTGTGACTGAGAATATACAGTGTATGGATACAATGTAACACTACAGACACTGGGGCTGTGTGACTGAGAATATACAGTGTATGGATACAATGTAACATTACAGACACTGGAGCTGTGTGACTGGAGAATATACAGGGTATGGATACAATGTAACACTACAGACACTGGGGCTGTGTCACTGAGAATATACAGTGTATGGATACAATGTAACACTACAGACACTGGGGCTGTGTGACTGAGAATATACAGTGTATGGATACAATGTAACACTACAGACACTGGGGCTGTGTGACTGAGAATATACAGTGTATGGATACAATGTAACACTACAGACACTGGGGCTGTGTGACTGAGAATATACAGTGTATGGATACAATGTAACACTACAGACACTGGGGCTGTGTGACTGAGAATATACAGTGTATGGATACAATGTAACACTACAGACACTGGGGCTGTGTGACTGAGAATATACAGTGTATGGATACAATATAACACTACAGACACTGGGGCTGTGTGACTGAGAATATACAGTGTATGGATACAATGTAACACTACAGACACTGGGGCTGTGTGACTGAGAATATACAGTGTATGGATACAATGTAACACTACAGACACTGGGGCTGTGTGACTGAGAATATACAGTGTATGGATACAATGTAACACTACAGACACTGGGGCTGTGTGACTGAGAATATACAGTGTATGGATACAATATAACACTACAGACACTGGGGCTGTGTGACTGAGAATATACAGTGTATGGATACAATGTAACACTACAGACACTGGGGCTGTGTGACTGAGAATATACAGTGTATGAATACAATGTAACACTACAGACACTGGGTATGTGTGACTGAGAATATACAGTGTATGGATACAATGTAACACTACAGACACTGGGGCTGTGTGACTGAGAATATACAGTGTATGGATACAATATAACACTACAGACACTGGGTATGTGTGACTGAGAATATACAGTGTATGGATACAATGTAACACTACAGACACTGGGGCTGTGTGACTGAGAATATACAGTGTATGGATACAATGTAACACTACAGACACTGGGGCTGTGTGACTGAGAATATACAGGTTATGGATACAATGTAACACTACAGACACTGGGGCTGTGTCACTGAGAATATACAGTGTATGGATACAATGTAACACTACAGACACTGGGGCTGTGTGACTGAGAATATACAGTGTATGGATACAATGTAACACTACAGACACTGGGGCTGTGTGACTGAGAATATACAGTGTATGGATACAATGTAACACTACAGACACTGGGGCTGTGTGACTGAGAATATACAGTGTATGGATACAATGTAACACTACAGACACTGGGGCTGTGTGACTGAGAATATACAGTGTATGGATACAATGTAACACTACAGACACTGGGGCTGTGTGACTGAGAATATACAGTGTATGGATACAATGTAACACTACAGACACTGGGGCTGTGTGACTGAGAATATACAGTGTATGGATACAATGTAACACTACAGACACTGGGGCTGTGTGACTGAGAATATACAGTGTATGGATACAATATAACACTACAGACACTGGGGCTGTGTGACTGAGAATATACAGTGTATGGATACAATGTAACACTACAGACACTGGGGCTGTGTGACTGAGAATATACAGTGTATGAATACAATGTAACACTACAGACACTGGGTATGTGTGACTGAGAATATACAGTGTATGGATACAATGTAACACTACAGACACTGGGGCTGTGTGACTGAGAATATACAGTGTATGAATACAATGTAACACTACAGACACTGGGTATGTGTGACTGAGAATATACAGTGTATGGATACAATGTAACACTACAGACACTGGGGCTGTGTGACTGAGAATATACAGTGTATGGATACAATATAACACTACAGACACTGGGTATGTGTGACTGAGAATATACAGTGTATGGATACAATGTAACACTACAGACACTGGGGCTGTGTGACTGAGAATATACAGTGTATGGATACAATGTAACATTACAGACACTGGAGCTGTGTGACTGGAGAATATACAGGGTATGGATACAATGTAACACTACAGACACTGGGGCTGTGTCACTGAGAATATACAGTGTATGGATACAATGTAACACTACAGACACTGGGGCTGTGTGACTGAGAATATACAGTGTATGGATACAATGTAACACTACAGACACTGGGGCTGTGTGACTGAGAATATACAGTGTATGGATACAATGTAACACTACAGACACTGGGGCTGTGTGACTGAGAATATACAGTGTATGGATACAATGTAACACTACAGACACTGGGGCTGTGTGACTGAGAATATACAGTGTATGGATACAATGTAACACTACAGACACTGGGGCTGTGTGACTGAGAATATACAGTGTATGGATACAATGTAACACTACAGACACTGGGGCTGTGTGACTGAGAATATACAGTGTATGGATACAATGTAACACTACAGACACTGGGGCTGTGTGACTGAGAATATACAGTGTATGGATACAATATAACACTACAGACACTGGGGCTGTGTGACTGAGAATATACAGTGTATGGATTCAATGTAACACTACAGACACTGGGGCTGTGTGACTGAGAATATACAGTGTATGAATACAATGTAACACTACAGACACTGGGTATGTGTGACTGAGAATATACAGTGTATGGATACAATGTAACACTACAGACACTGGGGCTGTGTGACTGAGAATATACAGTGTATGGATACAATATAACACTACAGACACTGGGTATGTGTGACTGAGAATATACAGTGTATGGATACAATGTAACACTACAGACACTGGGGCTGTGTGACTGAGAATATACAGTGTATGGATACAATGTAACATTACAGACACTGGAGCTGTGTGACTGGAGAATATACAGGGTATGGATACAATGTAACACTACAGACACTGGGGCTGTGTCACTGAGAATATACAGTGTATGGATACAATGTAACACTACAGACACTGGGGCTGTGTGACTGAGAATATACAGTGTATGGATACAATGTAACACTACAGACACTGGGGCTGTGTGACTGAGAATATACAGTGTATGGATACAATGTAACACTACAGACACTGGGGCTGTGTGACTGAGAATATACAGTGTATGGATACAATGTAACACTACAGACACTGGGGCTGTGTGACTGAGAATATACAGTGTATGGATACAATGTAACACTACAGACACTGGGGCTGTGTGACTGAGAATATACAGTGTATGGATACAATATAACACTACAGACACTGGGGCTGTGTGACTGAGAATATACAGTGTATGGATACAATGTAACACTACAGACACTGGGGCTGTGTGACTGAGAATATACAGTGTATGGATACAATGTAACACTACAGACACTGGGGCTGTGTGACTGAGAATATACAGTGTATGGATACAATGTAACACTACAGACACTGGGGCTGTGTGACTGAGAATATACAGTGTATGGATACAATATAACACTACAGACACTGGGGCTGTGTGACTGAGAATATACAGTGTATGGATACAATGTAACACTACAGACACTGGGGCTGTGTGACTGAGAATATACAGTGTATGAATACAATGTAACACTACAGACACTGGGTATGTGTGACTGAGAATATACAGTGTATGGATACAATGTAACACTACAGACACTGGGGCTGTGTGACTGAGAATATACAGTGTATGGATACAATATAACACTACAGACACTGGGTATGTGTGACTGAGAATATACAGTGTATGGATACAATGTAACACTACAGACACTGGGGCTGTGTGACTGAGAATATACAGTGTATGGATACAATGTAACATTACAGACACTGGAGCTGTGTGACTGGAGAATATACAGGGTATGGATACAATGTAACACTACAGACACTGGGGCTGTGTCACTGAGAATATACAGTGTATGGATACAATGTAACACTACAGACACTGGGGCTGTGTGACTGAGAATATACAGTGTATGGATACAATGTAACACTACAGACACTGGGGCTGTGTGACTGAGAATATACAGTGTATGGATACAATGTAACACTACAGACACTGGGGCTGTGTGACTGAGAATATACAGTGTATGGATACAATGTAACACTACAGACACTGGGGCTGTGTGACTGAGAATATACAGTGTATGGATACAATGTAACACTACAGACACTGGGGCTGTGTGACTGAGAATATACAGTGTATGGATACAATGTAACACTACAGACACTGGGGCTGTGTGACTGAGAATATACAGTGTATGGATACAATGTAACACTACAGACACTGGGGCTGTGTGACTGAGAATATACAGTGTATGGATACAATATAACACTACAGACACTGGGGCTGTGTGACTGAGAATATACAGTGTATGGATACAATGTAACACTACAGACACTGGGGCTGTGTGACTGAGAATATACAGTGTATGAATACAATGTAACACTACAGACACTGGGTATGTGTGACTGAGAATATACAGTGTATGGATACAATGTAACACTACAGACACTGGGGCTGTGTGACTGAGAATATACAGTGTATGTATACAATGTAACACTACAGACACTGAGCTGTGTGACTGAGAATATACAGTGTATGGATACAATGTAACACTACAGACACTGGGGCTGTGTGACTCAGAATATACAGTGTATGGATACAATGTAACACTACAGACACTGGGGCTGTGTGACTGAGAATATACAGTGGATGGATACAATGTAACACTGCAGACACTGGGGCTGTGTGACTGAGAATATGCAGTGTATGGATACAATGTAACACTACAGACACTGGGGCTGTGTGACTTAGAATATACAGTGTATGGATAGAATGTAACACTACAGACAATGTAACACTACAGACACTGGGGCTGTGTGACTGAGAATATACAGTGTATGGATACAATGTAACACAACAGACACTGGGGCTGTGTGACTGAGAATATACAATGTATAGATACAATGTAACACTATAATCACTGGGGCTGTGTGACTGAGAATATACAGTATATGGATACAATGATACACTACAGATACAGGGGCTGTGTGAGAATATACAGTGTATGGATACAATGTAACACTACAGACACTGGGGCTGTGTGACTGAGAATATACAGTGTATGGATACAATGTAACACTACAGACACTGGGGCTGTGTGACTGAGAATATACAGTGTATGGATACAATGTAACACTGCACACACTGGGGCTGTGTGACTGAGAATATACAGTGTATGGATACAATGTACCACTACAGACACCGGGGCTGTGTGACTGAGAATATACAGTGTATGGATACAATGTAACACTACAGACACTGGGGCTGTGTCACTGAGAATATACAGTGTATGGATACAATGTAACACTACAGACACTGGGGCTGTGTGACTGAGATTATACAGTGTATGGATACAATGTAACACTACAGACACTGGAGCTGTGTGACTGAGAATATACAGTGTATGGATACAATGTAACACTACAGACACTGGGGCTGTGTGACTGAGATAATACAGTGTATGGATACAATGTAACACTACAGACACTGGGGCTGTGTGACTGAGAATATACAGTGTATGGATACAATGTAACACTACAGACACTGGGGCTGTGTGACTGAGAATATACAGTGTATGGATACAATGTAACACTGCAGACACTGGGGCAGTGTGACTGAGAATATACAGTGTATGGATACAATGTAACACTGCAGACACTGGGGCTGTGTGACTGAGAATATACAGTATATGGATACAATGTAACACTACAGACACTGGGGCTGTGTGAGAATATACAGTGTATGGATACAATGTAAAACTACAGACACTGGGGCTGTGTGACATAGAATATACAGTGTGTGGATACAATGTAACACTACAGACAATGTAACACTACAGACACTGGGGTTGTGTGCCTGAGAATATACAGTGTATGGATACAATGTAACACAACAGACACTGGGGCTGTGTGACTGAGAATATTCAATGTATAGATACAATGTAACACTATAGTCACTGGGGCTGTGTGACTGAGAATATACAGTATATGGATACAATGTAACACTACAGACACTGGGGCTGTGTGAGAATATACAGTGTTTGGATACAATGTAACACTACAGACACTGGGGCTGTGTGACTGAGAATACACAGTGTATGGATACAATGTAACACTACAGACACTGGGGCTGTGTGACTGAGAATATACAGTGCATCGATACAATGTAACACTACAGACACTGGGGCTGTGTGACTGAGAATATACAGTGTATGGATACAATGTAACACTGCACACACTGGGGCTGTGTGACTGAGAATATACAGTGTATGGATACAATGTACCACTACAGACACCGGGGCTGTGTGACTGAGAATATACAGTGTATGGATACAATGTAACACTACAGACACTGGGGCTGTGTCACTGAGAATATACAGTGTATGGATACAATGTAACACTACAGACACTGGGGCTGTGTGACTGAGATTATACAGTGTATGGATACAATGTAACACTACAGACACTGGAGCTGTGTGACTGAGAATATACAGTGTATGGATACAATGTAACACTACAGACACTGGGGCTGTGTGACTGAGATAATACAGTGTATGGATACAATGTAACACTACAGACACTGGGGCTGTGTGACTGAGAATATACAGTGTATGGATACAATGTAACACTACAGACACTGGGGCTGTGTGACTGAGAATATACAGTGTATGGATACAATGTAACACTGCAGACACTGGGGCAGTGTGACTGAGAATATACAGTGTATGGATACAATGTAACACTGCAGACACTGGGGCTGTGTGACTGAGAATATACAGTATATGGATACAATGTAACACTACAGACACTGGGGCTGTGTGAGAATATACAGTGTATGGATACAATGTAAAACTACAGACACTGGGGCTGTGTGACATAGAATATACAGTGTGTGGATACAATGTAACACTACAGACAATGTAACACTACAGACACTGGGGTTGTGTGCCTGAGAATATACAGTGTATGGATACAATGTAACACTACAGACAATGTAACACTACAGACACTGGGGCTGTGTGACTGAGAATATACAGTGTATGGATACAATGTAACACAACAGACACTGGGGCTGTGTGACTGAGAATATTCAATGTATAGATACAATGTAACACTATAGTCACTGGGGCTGTGTGACTGAGAATATACAGTATATGGATACAATGTAACACTACAGACACTGGGGCTGTGTGAGAATATACAGTGTTTGGATACAATGTAACACTACAGACACTGGGGCTGTGTGACTGAGAATACACAGTGTATGGATACAATGTAACACTACAGACACTGGGGCTGTGTGACTGAGAATATACAGTGCATCGATACAATGTAACACTACAGACACTGGGGCTGTGTGACTGAGAATATACAGTGTATGGATACAATGTAACACTACAGACACTGGGGCTGTGTGACTGAGAATATACAGTGTATGGGTACAATGTAACACTACAGTCACTGGCTGTGTGACTGAGAATATACAGTGTATGGATACAATGTAACACTACAGACACTGGGGCTGTGTGACTGAGAATATACAGTGTATGGATACAATGTAACACTACAGACACTGGGGCTGTGTGACTGAGAATATACAGTGTATGGATACAATGTAACACTACAGACACTGGGGCTGTGTGACTGAGAATATACAGTGTATGGATACAATGTAACACTACAGACACTGGGGCTGTGTGACTGAGAATATACAGTGTATGGATACAATGTAACACTACAGACACTGGGGCTGTGTGACTGAGAATATACAGTGTATGGATACAATATAACACTACAGACACTGGGGCTGTGTGACTGAGAATATACAGTGTATGGATTCAATGTAACACTACAGACACTGGGGCTGTGTGACTGAGAATATACAGTGTATGAATACAATGTAACACTACAGACACTGGGTATGTGTGACTGAGAATATACAGTGTATGGATACAATGTAACACTACAGACACTGGGGCTGTGTGACTGAGAATATACAGTGTATGGATACAATATAACACTACAGACACTGGGTATGTGTGACTGAGAATATACAGTGTATGGATACAATGTAACACTACAGACACTGGGGCTGTGTGACTGAGAATATACAGTGTATGGATACAATGTAACATTACAGACACTGGAGCTGTGTGACTGGAGAATATACAGGGTATGGATACAATGTAACACTACAGACACTGGGGCTGTGTCACTGAGAATATACAGTGTATGGATACAATGTAACACTACAGACACTGGGGCTGTGTGACTGAGAATATACAGTGTATGGATACAATGTAACACTACAGACACTGGGGCTGTGTGACTGAGAATATACAGTGTATGGATACAATGTAACACTACAGACACTGGGGCTGTGTGACTGAGAATATACAGTGTATGGATACAATGTAACACTACAGACACTGGGGCTGTGTGACTGAGAATATACAGTGTATGGATACAATGTAACACTACAGACACTGGGGCTGTGTGACTGAGAATATACAGTGTATGGATACAATATAACACTACAGACACTGGGGCTGTGTGACTGAGAATATACAGTGTATGGATACAATGTAACACTACAGACACTGGGGCTGTGTGACTGAGAATATACAGTGTATGGATACAATGTAACACTACAGACACTGGGGCTGTGTGACTGAGAATATACAGTGTATGGATACAATGTAACACTACAGACACTGGGGCTGTGTGACTGAGAATATACAGTGTATGGATACAATATAACACTACAGACACTGGGGCTGTGTGACTGAGAATATACAGTGTATGGATACAATGTAACACTACAGACACTGGGGCTGTGTGACTGAGAATATACAGTGTATGAATACAATGTAACACTACAGACACTGGGTATGTGTGACTGAGAATATACAGTGTATGGATACAATGTAACACTACAGACACTGGGGCTGTGTGACTGAGAATATACAGTGTATGGATACAATATAACACTACAGACACTGGGTATGTGTGACTGAGAATATACAGTGTATGGATACAATGTAACACTACAGACACTGGGGCTGTGTGACTGAGAATATACAGTGTATGGATACAATGTAACATTACAGACACTGGAGCTGTGTGACTGGAGAATATACAGGGTATGGATACAATGTAACACTACAGACACTGGGGCTGTGTCACTGAGAATATACAGTGTATGGATACAATGTAACACTACAGACACTGGGGCTGTGTGACTGAGAATATACAGTGTATGGATACAATGTAACACTACAGACACTGGGGCTGTGTGACTGAGAATATACAGTGTATGGATACAATGTAACACTACAGACACTGGGGCTGTGTGACTGAGAATATACAGTGTATGGATACAATGTAACACTACAGACACTGGGGCTGTGTGACTGAGAATATACAGTGTATGGATACAATGTAACACTACAGACACTGGGGCTGTGTGACTGAGAATATACAGTGTATGGATACAATGTAACACTACAGACACTGGGGCTGTGTGACTGAGAATATACAGTGTATGGATACAATGTAACACTACAGACACTGGGGCTGTGTGACTGAGAATATACAGTGTATGGATACAATATAACACTACAGACACTGGGGCTGTGTGACTGAGAATATACAGTGTATGGATACAATGTAACACTACAGACACTGGGGCTGTGTGACTGAGAATATACAGTGTATGAATACAATGTAACACTACAGACACTGGGTATGTGTGACTGAGAATATACAGTGTATGGATACAATGTAACACTACAGACACTGGGGCTGTGTGACTGAGAATATACAGTGTATGTATACAATGTAACACTACAGACACTGAGCTGTGTGACTGAGAATATACAGTGTATGGATACAATGTAACACTACAGACACTGGGGCTGTGTGACTCAGAATATACAGTGTATGGATACAATGTAACACTACAGACACTGGGGCTGTGTGACTGAGAATATACAGTGGATGGATACAATGTAACACTGCAGACACTGGGGCTGTGTGACTGAGAATATGCAGTGTATGGATACAATGTAACACTACAGACACTGGGGCTGTGTGACTTAGAATATACAGTGTATGGATAGAATGTAACACTACAGACAATGTAACACTACAGACACTGGGGCTGTGTGACTGAGAATATACAGTGTATGGATACAATGTAACACAACAGACACTGGGGCTGTGTGACTGAGAATATACAATGTATAGATACAATGTAACACTATAATCACTGGGGCTGTGTGACTGAGAATATACAGTATATGGATACAATGATACACTACAGATACAGGGGCTGTGTGAGAATATACAGTGTATGGATACAATGTAACACTACAGACACTGGGGCTGTGTGACTGAGAATATACAGTGTATGGATACAATGTAACACTACAGACACTGGGGCTGTGTGACTGAGAATATACAGTGTATGGATACAATGTAACACTGCACACACTGGGGCTGTGTGACTGAGAATATACAGTGTATGGATACAATGTACCACTACAGACACCGGGGCTGTGTGACTGAGAATATACAGTGTATGGATACAATGTAACACTACAGACACTGGGGCTGTGTCACTGAGAATATACAGTGTATGGATACAATGTAACACTACAGACACTGGGGCTGTGTGACTGAGATTATACAGTGTATGGATACAATGTAACACTACAGACACTGGAGCTGTGTGACTGAGAATATACAGTGTATGGATACAATGTAACACTACAGACACTGGGGCTGTGTGACTGAGATAATACAGTGTATGGATACAATGTAACACTACAGACACTGGGGCTGTGTGACTGAGAATATACAGTGTATGGATACAATGTAACACTACAGACACTGGGGCTGTGTGACTGAGAATATACAGTGTATGGATACAATGTAACACTGCAGACACTGGGGCAGTGTGACTGAGAATATACAGTGTATGGATACAATGTAACACTGCAGACACTGGGGCTGTGTGACTGAGAATATACAGTATATGGATACAATGTAACACTACAGACACTGGGGCTGTGTGAGAATATACAGTGTATGGATACAATGTAAAACTACAGACACTGGGGCTGTGTGACATAGAATATACAGTGTGTGGATACAATGTAACACTACAGACAATGTAACACTACAGACACTGGGGTTGTGTGCCTGAGAATATACAGTGTATGGATACAATGTAACACAACAGACACTGGGGCTGTGTGACTGAGAATATTCAATGTATAGATACAATGTAACACTATAGTCACTGGGGCTGTGTGACTGAGAATATACAGTATATGGATACAATGTAACACTACAGACACTGGGGCTGTGTGAGAATATACAGTGTTTGGATACAATGTAACACTACAGACACTGGGGCTGTGTGACTGAGAATACACAGTGTATGGATACAATGTAACACTACAGACACTGGGGCTGTGTGACTGAGAATATACAGTGCATCGATACAATGTAACACTACAGACACTGGGGCTGTGTGACTGAGAATATACAGTGTATGGATACAATGTAACACTGCACACACTGGGGCTGTGTGACTGAGAATATACAGTGTATGGATACAATGTACCACTACAGACACCGGGGCTGTGTGACTGAGAATATACAGTGTATGGATACAATGTAACACTACAGACACTGGGGCTGTGTCACTGAGAATATACAGTGTATGGATACAATGTAACACTACAGACACTGGGGCTGTGTGACTGAGATTATACAGTGTATGGATACAATGTAACACTACAGACACTGGAGCTGTGTGACTGAGAATATACAGTGTATGGATACAATGTAACACTACAGACACTGGGGCTGTGTGACTGAGATAATACAGTGTATGGATACAATGTAACACTACAGACACTGGGGCTGTGTGACTGAGAATATACAGTGTATGGATACAATGTAACACTACAGACACTGGGGCTGTGTGACTGAGAATATACAGTGTATGGATACAATGTAACACTGCAGACACTGGGGCAGTGTGACTGAGAATATACAGTGTATGGATACAATGTAACACTGCAGACACTGGGGCTGTGTGACTGAGAATATACAGTATATGGATACAATGTAACACTACAGACACTGGGGCTGTGTGAGAATATACAGTGTATGGATACAATGTAAAACTACAGACACTGGGGCTGTGTGACATAGAATATACAGTGTGTGGATACAATGTAACACTACAGACAATGTAACACTACAGACACTGGGGTTGTGTGCCTGAGAATATACAGTGTATGGATACAATGTAACACTACAGACAATGTAACACTACAGACACTGGGGCTGTGTGACTGAGAATATACAGTGTATGGATACAATGTAACACAACAGACACTGGGGCTGTGTGACTGAGAATATTCAATGTATAGATACAATGTAACACTATAGTCACTGGGGCTGTGTGACTGAGAATATACAGTATATGGATACAATGTAACACTACAGACACTGGGGCTGTGTGAGAATATACAGTGTTTGGATACAATGTAACACTACAGACACTGGGGCTGTGTGACTGAGAATACACAGTGTATGGATACAATGTAACACTACAGACACTGGGGCTGTGTGACTGAGAATATACAGTGCATCGATACAATGTAACACTACAGACACTGGGGCTGTGTGACTGAGAATATACAGTGTATGGATACAATGTAACACTACAGACACTGGGGCTGTGTGACTGAGAATATACAGTGTATGGGTACAATGTAACACTACAGTCACTGGCTGTGTGACTGAGAATATACAGTGTATGGATACAATGTAACACTACAGACACTGGAGCTGTGTGACTGAGAATATACAGTGTATGGATACAATGTAACACTACAGACACTGGGGCTGTGTGACTGAGAATATACAGTGTACGGATACAATGTAACACTACAGACACTGGGGCTGTGTGACTGAGAATATACAGTGTACGGATACAATGTAACACTACAGACACTGGGGCTGTGTGACTGAGAATATACAGTGGATGGATACAATGTAACACTGCAGACACTGGGGCAGTGTGACTGAGAATATACAGTGTATGGATACAATGTAACACTACAGACACTGGGGCTGTGTGACTGAGAATATACAGTGTATGGGTACAATGTAACACTACAGTCACTGGCTGTGTGACTGAGAATATACAGTGTATGGATACAATGTAACACTACAGACACTGGAGCTGTGTGACTGAGAATATACAGTGTATGGATACAATGTAACACTACAGACACTGGGGCTGTGTGACTGAGAATATACAGTGTATGGATACAATGTAACACTACAGACACTGGGGCTGTGTGACTGAGAATATACAGTGTATGGATACAATGTAACACTACAGACACTGGGGCTGTGTGACTGAGAATATACAGTGTATGGATACAATGTAACACTACAGACACTGGGGCTGTGTGACTGAGAATATAGAGTGGATGGATACAATGTAACACTGCAGACACTGGGGCAGTGTGACTGAGAATATACAGTTTATGGATACAATGTAACACTACAGACACTGGGGCTGTGTGACTGAGAATATACAGTGTATGGGTACAATGTAACACTACAGTCACTGGCTGTGTGACTGAGAATATACAGTGTATGGATACAATGTAACACTACAGACACTGGGGCTGTGTGACTGAGAATATACAGTGTATGGATACAATGTAACACTACAGACACTGGGGCTGTGTGACTGAGAATATACAGTGTATGGATACAATGTAACACTACAGACACTGGGGCTGTGTGACTGAGAATATACAGTGTATGGATACAATGTAACACTACAGACACTGGGGCTGTGTGACTGAGAATATACAGTGTATGGGTACAATGTAACACTACAGTCACTGGCTGTGTGACTGAGAATATACAGTGTATGGATACAATGTAACACTACAGACACTGGAGCTGTGTGACTGAGAATATACAGTGTATGGATACAATGTAACACTACAGGCACTGGGGCTGTGTGACTGAGAATATACAGTGTATGTTTACAATGTAACACTACAGACACGGGCTGTGTGACTGAGAATATACAGTGTATGGATACAATGTAACACTACAGACACTGGGGCTGTGTGACTGAGAATATACAGTGTATGGATACAATGTAACACTACAGACACTGGGGCTGTGTGACTGAGAATATACAGTGGATGGATACAATGTAACACTGCAGACACTGGGGCAGTGTGACTGAGAATATACAGTGTATGGATACAATGTAACACTGCAGACACTGGGGCTGTGTGACTGAGAATATACAGTATATGGATACAATGTAACACTACAGACACTGGGGCTGTGTGACTGAGAATATACAGTGTATGGATACAATGTAACGCTACAGACAATGTAACACTACAGACACTGGGGCTGTGTGCCTGAGAATATACAGTGTATGGATACAATGTAACACTACATACAATGTAACACTACAGACACTGGGGCTGTGTGACTGAGAATATACAGTGTATGGATACAATGTAACACAACAGACACTCGGGCTGTGTGACTGAGAATATACAATGTATAGATACAATGTAACACTATAGTCACTGGGGCTGTGTGACTGAGAATATACAGTATATGGATACAATGTAACACTACAGACACTGGGGCTGTGTGAGAATTTACAGTGTATGGATACAATGTAACACTACAGACACTGGGGCTGTGTGACTGAGAATATACAGTATATGGATACAATGTAACACTACAGACACTGGGGCTGTGTGACTGAGAATATACAGTGTATGGATACAATGTAACACTACAGATACTGGGCTGTGTGACTGAGAATATACAGTGTATGGATACAATGTTACACTACAGACACTGGGGCTGTGTGACTGAGAATATACAGTGTATGGATACAATGTAACACTACAGACACTGGGGCTGTGTGACTGAGAATGTATAGTGTATGGATACAATGTAACACTACAGACTCTGGAGCTGTGTGACTGAGAATATACAGTGTATGGATACAATGTAACACTACAGACACGGGCTGTGTGACTGAGAATATACAGTGTATGGATACAATGTAACACTACAGACACTGGGGCTGTGTGACTGAGAATATACAGTGTATGGGTACAATGTAACACTACAGTCACTGGCTGTGTGACTGAGAATATACAGTGTATGGATACAATGTAACACTACAGACACTGGAGCTGTGTGACTGAGAATATACAGTGTATGGATACAATGTAACACTACAGGCACTGGGGCTGTGTGACTGAGAATATACAGTGTATGTTTACAATGTAACACTACAGACACGGGCTGTGTGACTGAGAATATACAGTGTATGGATACAATGTAACACTACAGACACTGGGGCTGTGTGACTGAGAATATACAGTGTATGGATACAATGTAACACTACAGACACTGGGGCTGTGTGACTGAGAATATACAGTGGATGGATACAATGTAACACTGCAGACACTGGGGCAGTGTGACTGAGAATATACAGTGTATGGATACAATGTAACACTGCAGACACTGGGGCTGTGTGACTGAGAATATACAGTATATGGATACAATGTAACACTACAGACACTGGGGCTGTGTGACTGAGAATATACAGTGTATGGATACAATGTAACGCTACAGACAATGTAACACTACAGACACTGGGGCTGTGTGCCTGAGAATATACAGTGTATGGATACAATGTAACACTACATACAATGTAACACTACAGACACTGGGGCTGTGTGACTGAGAATATACAGTGTATGGATACAATGTAACACAACAGACACTGGGGCTGTGTGACTGAGAATATACAATGTATAGATACAATGTAACACTATAGTCACTGGGGCTGTGTGACTGAGAATATACAGTATATGGATACAATGTAACACTACAGACACTGGGGCTGTGTGAGAATTTACAGTGTATGGATACAATGTAACACTACAGACACTGGGGCTGTGTGACTGAGAATATACAGTATATGGATACAATGTAACACTACAGACACTGGGGCTGTGTGACTGAGAATATACAGTGTATGGATACAATGTAACACTACAGACACTGGGGCTGTGTGACTGAGAATATACAATGTATGGATACAATGTAACACTACAGACACCAGGGCTGTGTGACTGAGAATATACAGTATATGGATACAATGTAACACTACAGACACTGGGGCTGTGTGACTGAGAATATACAGTGTATGGATACAATGTAACACTACAGACACTGGGGCTGTGTGACTGAGAATATACAATGTATGGATACAATGTAACACTACAGACACCAGGGCTGTGTGACTGAGAGTATACAGTGTATGGATACAATATAACACTACAGACACTGGGGCTGTGTGAGAATATACAGTATATGGATACAATGTAACACTACAGACACTGGGGCTGTGTGACTGAGAATATACAGTGTATGGATACAATGTAACACTACAGACAATGTAACACTACAGACACTGGGGCTGTGTGACTGAGATTATACAGTGTATGGATACAGTGTAAAACTACAAACACTGGGGCTGTGTGACTGAGAATATACAGTGTAAGGATACAATGTAACACTACAGACACTGGGCTGTGTGACTGAGAATATACAGTGTATGGATACAATGTAACACTACAGACACTGGGGCTGTGTGACTGAGAATGTACAGTGTATGGATACAATGTAACACTACAGACACTGGGGCTGTGTGACTGAGAATATACAGTGTATGGATACAATGTAACACTACAGACACTGGGGCTGTGTGACTGAGAATATACAGTGTATGGATACAATGTAACACTACAGACACTGGGGCTGTGTGACTGAGAATATACAGTGTATGGATACAATGTAACACTACAGACACTGGGGCTGTGTGACTGAGAATATACAGTGTATGGATACAATGTAAAACTACAGACACTGGGGCTGTGTGACTGAGAATATACAGTGTATGGATACAATGTAACACTACATACACTGGGGCTATGTGACTGAGAATATACAGTGTACTACAGAGCCGGCCCTAACTAATATGATGCCCTAGGCAAAATTTTGGCTGGTGCCCCCTAGTACCACCGCTGGTTCCGCCTCTGACCTTGCACCTCTTTCCCAGCACCATTACCCGTCACCCATAGCAGTCCTTATTTTGGTGTTTGTACTCCCTATATTTTAATTAGGAACAGTTCGCACATTTGGCGCACAGCCCAAAAAGGGGGGTGTTTTTGCTGGCAAGGGGCATGGCCACACAATAGTAACCCCAATTCCAATTACGCCACACAGTACTTCAACTTTATTCACATTTCATCATGCGATAGTGTCCATAATTCATATTACATCCCACAGTAGTATCACTTTACCTTATAAACGTTACTCCTCACAATAGAGCCCCTTATTCACATTACATCACACTGAATTGCTCCTTATTCACATTACACCACACCCTATTGCTCTTTATTCACAGTAGATGACACAGTAGTGCCCTTTCTATATGCAACGCCACATAGTAGAGCACTTTATACACATAATGCCACACATTAGTAATGCATTTATACACCTAATTCCACACAGTAATGCCCCTTACACATGTGAGACACCTTATTAATATCCTTATAAACATAATGCGCCTTACACATTATGACAACCTTTATTAATGCCCTTTTACACATAATGTCCCTTACACATATGCCGCACATTATTAATGCCCTTATACACATATTGACACACATAGTGCCTCCTACACATTTGCTGCACATTATTAGTGCCCCTGTACACATAATGACACACATACAGTAGTACCCTCTTACACATATATGCCGCACATTATTAATGCCCTTAAACACATAATAACACACATAGTGCCCCTTACACATATGTTGCACATTATTAATGCATTTTTACATGACACACATAATGCTCCTTACACATATTCTGAACACTACTGCACAACCAACCCATTCACATGCACACAGCACTCACACTGCCACTAACACTGTGACCTCTGCCTCTGCTTGGATACAGATGTGTCCTCATAAATCTTGCCTCAATGCTAACGTCGGGCACATCTTTTTTTTTAATGAAAATGCATCTTATTTGCATTGCTATGTGGCTAGGATGCACAAGCAGCTTCTGCTGATTAAAATGATATACAGCATGCCTATATACTCTGTGCGACTGTGGCTGTATCTGCATATGAAATGCTACGCACAGAATATAGGCATGCCGCATATCATTTTAATCAGCAGAAGCTGCTGATGCCCCTAGGCATATCAAATGCCCTAGGCAATTGCCTAGTTTGCCTATGCCTATGGCCGGCTCTGAGTGTACAGATACAATAACAGAATTATCTGCCACCTGTATATGACATTACTAGTAATATAAGTGAGTACCATTCAGTGTGAAGTGATTGGTCAGTAATATTATTTTCCAGCATACAGGAAATATTTCTATATGGTACAAGTAGAAAAGTAACTGGGATCTATTTATTACTTATTATACTGCAGTTTATCTGTGCAGACAGTAATAGATGACATCATTAGCACACTTATCATGTTTATATACTGTATATAATAATATAGGGCCATTTATCCAGAAACTTATTTAATGCATATCAATAAAAATGAAGCATTGTTTATTATGAGATCAGCCCAATTTATTACCATACTGTCTGTAGATTTTTGCAGATCATACTCTGATTTCTTCAGGACGTCTCCTTGTTATAACTTAGCATTTATTTTACTATTGTGATGCAGCATTTGTCATAGAGAAAGAATGCAGCATATAGGGGCTCAGTGAAGGTGGCGGAGAAGGTGTGTAAGTGTCTGATGGGGTCACACAGCTGATAGAAGGACAGACGCCCGGCCTCATAGTCCAGGTATATCCCCACTGTCTGCACAGAAGAACCTGGACCCCATTTCTCTATTTCTTTATGTATATTATTATGACTTGTTCCCAAGAAATTTAGTAGGAACAGACTCCATGACTTGTCATTATAACCAATGCAAGATTTAGGACCATCTACCTTTCTCTCTATACTGTGACCGGCCACCCCTATCAGCCACTTCTTTGCTTTACTCACATCTAATTCCCAGTAATGTCTCCCAGATGAGAAGCTACAGGAGCTAAACACCTGCCGGACTATAAACCTCTCTGGTCCAGGTCGTCGCTTCTGATATACATCAGTATAAGATGCAGATCTGTGATCCCTTGATATAATAATGTTATTATTAGCTGTCTTTATATCCAGTAACATGTCTGCTTTCTCCATCACTGAGAGCTGTCTCTTTCTCTGTAGATCCATCAGATTATCAGCCAAGTGTAAAAGTCCCCTGTGTAACATCTGTGAGATTATTCCCTTATCCACACATCCAGTATCTCTTACATTACTGGTGACATCACAGCTCCTCTGACTGATGACATCACTCTCTGGTTCTTTCTTCAGGAAAGTTAATGGATCAGTGATAATATTACACATCTCCTCAATGCTACTAATCTTCCTGGACAGCTCGTCCTTCTGTGTCTCCAGCTGTGTGATCAGATCAGAGACTGAGAGTGACATCTGCTCTTCCTGTCTGGAGATCTCACTCAGGACCTGCCTCTCCAGGGTGTCTAACTTCTCCCTGATCTCTCTGAACAGATCAGTGACTCTCTTAGTGACATTGGTGGCTTTCTCCTTCTCCTCTCTCATGTGATCCTGCAGACGCTGCCCTCTCCTCTCAGTCTCCTCTCTCTCAGACTTCAGTGTCTCAGTGACTGATTTCAGTGTCTCTTTTTTCTTTTCATAGACCATACTCAGAAGCTCCACATGGTGACCCCGATGGTCTCCGGCCACACAGCAGGACATACAGATAGCGGCTGAGTCCTCAGAGCAGTAATACTTCACTGTCTCCTTGTGTATGGAGCATTTTCTGACCTCAAAGGAAACAGTGGGTTCAGTTAAAACATGTTCAGCAGATTTACTGTGTTTGCTCAAGTGTTTGTCACAAAATGAAGCATCACACTGCAGACATGTTTTAGTAGCCGGCATAGGAGAGTCACAGTAAGTACAGAAGATCCGGGTCTCCTCCGGCTCTGGGTGACTACATAGGAAACGTTCCACAATGTTACTCAGCTTCCTGTTCTTTTCCAGTGCCGGGCGTTCCTGATACTCTGCCCTGCATTCCGGACAGGAATAGACTCCAGCTCCCTCCTGTGTATCCAGCACACTCACAATACAGTCCTGGCAGAAGTTGTGCCCACATCTCAGGTATACAGGGTCTGTGTAAGTGCTCAGGCAGATGGAGCAGCTCAGCTCAGCTCCCAGCATTGCAGACGCCATTCTAGGAAACAGGAAGAAATGAAACAAAACTTTCTCATGCTACAGATCAGTGCAGAGGGAGGGGCTGAGCAGTAACGTCCACAGACAGAGATATGTGATGACAGTGACAGTACACCTGGGAATAGCTGTGTGGGGAGAGAGTAGAGCTGAGATATACTGTTTACAGGCCTATGTATAAAAAGGAGATAACCTTATTCTCTGGTGAGTTAGGGCTTCTGGAGAAACTATTTGCTGAGATTTTTCTGGTAAAAATGCCCCCGTGCTAGTTCTGCCACATTCCTCTTATCACTAGCGCCACCTCTTGGTGGTGATAGAATTGCCAGTCTATTGCAAAGTATTGAAAACTTTTTTTCAACAACAATTAAAGATTCTTTTTTTATTTGTAAAATAAATTAAATTCATCTTTTGATTATAATAAATTGGAGCAGGAAACCCAGGCCCGGCTACCTGGTGGCGTGTGAGTAGATGCAGGCAGGGCTAGCTGGAGAACAGGTGAGGCTCCTCTTACTCCTCCCAGCCAGTGTTACCTGAGGGTTGGGTATCACTGAGCTGCACTGGTAATATGTAAATTATAGTAATACAAGATTCTGTATCAACGGAATAAGCAGAGATTGTAAATCCTCATTATTGCAGCCTATTTATATATATTACTCATACTAGGCCTGGTTCTGCTTCGGATGCAAAGTGACTGTGAGTGTGGGTGGCTGCGGTGGCCAGAGTTATGCTAAGGCGAGTAACCATGCTGCATGAATCAGGAGCCATATCGCCCGCTTTGTTACCACCCGCATCAACATAATTAATTTCTTCACTTACACCCTGTCAGGTCCGGGTGTTTTTGTGAATCCGTTAACCCGGGACCAACCACAGGTGTAGGTGTTCAGTTCAGTTTCATATATTTATTGAAAATAACAATTCAGTAAAGTGGTAAATGGCAAGTTATTAATCATCATAATATACTGACGTATTGCATGAATAATAGAAATAATATGCAGGATATATCTTAAAGAAAAAATAAAAGAAATGTTCATGGAATTGCATTTAAAACAGGCTGGAAAATAAATGTTGAATTGTCCAAATATAAACAAGCTTTGATGCTGAACGGCAGAATGTGTTTAACTGGGTAATGCAGACATGAAGAAATAACTGTAAGGATTTGCAATGAAGTTTTGAGAGGTAACTGAGAGACTGTGAAGAATTATCCTTGTAATGTCAACATAGAAAGTAAAAGTACTAAATTGGGTTACTTGCGAGTTCCTGAGATCACTGTGAGACTGTAGCAGATGCTATAAGTGATGAACGGGTTAAATGCAGAGCAGAACAAACGAACAGCTGAAGTTAGTGGAATCCTCCAAACTCTGTATGGTTGAAAGCAGGCAGACAGGGTTTCCTCATGCAAGACTCTGGGAATCCAATTGTTACCAGTAGGTGCGTGATTAACTGACAGCACAGCGGGGAGCCGGTGGATCTTTAGCAGTGAAGGCTGCCGACGGGCCTCTGGGAACGGAGGCGATATCTGGACCACGGGAATCACACAGGAATGCACGGAGAGAGCTCAGAGCTAGAGCACAGCGTTGATACAACAAAGCACTGGCCCAGAGTAACATAATCCCAGCCTACTTAAAGGCAGCACAAGCACGGGATTGGCTTACACCAGCCCACAGGTGTTTTCACAAGTGCTCTGTATTACCTATTTGGTCTCCAACATGGCCACCTCCTATACAGCAGACACATAGCAGTGCCTTAGGCCATTTGGTCCCCGCACTCCCAGTTCCCAGACTCTGCATTACCTGTGCCACTGATCACGCCGCGTCCCCACACGGGCGCACAGCACCGCGAGCAACCGCACTGGCAACGGATGAACACCAGAACCCGTAAAGGTGAGAGACCGGTTCGTGACAGTACCCCCTCTTCTACGGGTGGTCTCCGAACACCTTTGAACCTTATCAGGATTTTTGGAGAAGTATTTCTGTACCAGTCTTGGAGCATGAACATCTTCAGAGAAAACCCAGGATCTCTCCTCCGGACCGTAACCCTTCCAGTCGACCAAAAACTGTAAACGTCCATATCGAGAACGTGAGTCTACAATCTCTTTAACTTCAAATTCCTCATCTTGCACAGAGTCAACTTTAGGAGATTTGGACTGGGTAGTACGAAACTTATTGAGAATCAAAGGCTTCAATAAAGATGTATGAAAGGCGTTAGGAATTCTCAAAGATGGTGGCAACTTGACTTTGTATGACACAGGATTGAGTACCTTTACAATGGGAAATGGACCAATAAACTTGGGAGCAAATTTCTTAGAAGGAACTTTGAACCTGAGATTGCGCGTAGAAATCCAAACTTGGTCCCCCACCTTGTAATTCGGTACAGCTTTACGTTTTCTATCTGCGAAAGATTTATAACGAGCGGAAGTTTTGACCAACGACTTACGCACACAACTCCAGATTCTAGATAGACATTGAAGTTCTTGATCTGCTGCTGGAACCTCTAGGGCTGGCAATGGATGGAACTCTGGCACACGAAAATGAAAGCCGAAGTTAATATAAAAGGGCGTAGATTCTGAAGATGAATGGTAGAGATTATTATGAGCAAATTCTGCCAATGGAAGGTAGTCAACCCAGTCATCCTGTGAGGACGATATATATAGCCGGAGAAATGTTTCAAGGTCTTGGTTGACTCTCTCAGTTTGTCCATCTGTCTGAGGATGATATGCAGAAGAAAAATTCAACTTGACATTTAAAGATGAACAAAGCGACCTCCAAAACTTGGCCACAAACTGTGTTCCCCGATCAGAGATGATCTCTCGAGGAAGGCCATGCAACTTGAAGATTTCAGAGATGAACAATCTGGCTAGTAAAGGGGCCGATGGTAACCCGGTTAATGGAATGAAATGTGCTATTTTCGAAAATCGATCCACTATCACCCAAATGGTGTTTCGCCCTTTTGATGGAGGTAGATCGGTCACGAAATCCATTGAGATATGAGTCCATGGTTGTTTGGGTATGGATAATGGATGTAATAAACCTGGTGGAGAATTTCTTGGACTCTTATGTTGGGCACATTTAGGACATGCTGCTATAAACTCTTGGACATCGGCTTTGAGACGTGGCCACAAATAAGACTGTTGAATAAATTTGAGAGTCTTTAGAACCCCAGGATGACCCATGAAGGAAGAAGAGTGAGCCCAGGTAAGCAGCCGTTTATGAAGATTTGTGGCAACAAAGGTCTTGCCAAGCGGAGGAACTGGAGAGGTTCGAGTCATTAAAAAGGACGTAGGTTCACAATGGCTTGATTCGTGGTAGCATCATTTGATTCAGAAGAAGCAAAGGACCGAGAAAGGGCATCTGCCTTTTTGTTCTGAGACCCTGGTCGATAGGTGAGCTTGAAATTAAATCGTGTGAAGAAAAGCGCCCATCGAGCTTGTCGTGGATTCAAGCACTGAGCTGACTGCATATATAGAAGATTCTTATGATCAGTATAAACTGTAATGCGATGTTGTGCTCCTTCTAGAAGGTATCTCCACTCCTCAAATGCCAACTTGATGGCAAATAATTCTTGCTCACCGATTGCATAATTACGTTCTGCCGGGAGGAACTTACGGGAGAATTATCCGCAGGGATGGACCTTTTTATCTTCAAAGACTTGTGACAACACAGCTCCTACTGCTTCTGTAGATGCATCCACCTCTAGTAGAAAGGGACGATTCAAATCAGGCTGTCGAAGAATGGTGCTGACCCAAAGGCTTGCTTTAAATCAGAGAAGGCTTTGATTGCTTCAGAAGACCAGTTCGTAGGATTTGCTCCCTTGCGAGTTAGGGCTGTGATGGGAGCAGCTAACGAAGAATAATTCTTAATGAATCTCCTATAGAAATTAGCAAAGTCAAGAAATCGCTGAATCCCCTTGAGAGTTGTAGGAGTGGACCAATCTCGGATAGCTTGTACCTTACCGAGATCCATACATAGCTCTGATCCAGAAATGATGTAACCAAGGAACGGTATGGAAGATACTTCAAAGGTGCACTTCTCTAACTTACAATAAAGTTGATTTTTCCTCAAACGTGTCAGTACCTCTTTAACTTGATGACGATGAGACTTTAGATCTTTAGAGAATATTAGGATATCATCCAGGTACACTACTAGACACTTGTAGAAAAGATCACGAAAAAGTTCATTCACATAGCTTTGAAAAACTGCAGGTGCATTACAAAGACCAAAAGGCATTACAAGGTATTCGTAATGCCCATCCCGGGTATTAAAAGCAGTCTTCCACTCGTCCCCTGCCCGGATGCGGATTAAATTGTAGGCCCCTCGGAGATCCAATTTTGTAAACACAGTAGCTCCCTTTACCCGATCAAATAATTCTGGAATTAAGGGTAATGGGTACTTGTTTTTCACAGTGATCTCATTGAGTCCACGGTAATCTATGCATGGTCGTAACCCACCGTCCTTCTTCTTAACGAAAAAGAATCCGGCTCCTGCAGGTGAAGAAGATGGTCTGATAAATCCTTTGGTTAGATTTTCCTGTATATAATCAGACATAGCTTGCGTCTCTGCGATGGATAGCGGATAAATTCGTCCCCTAGGAGGGGTTTTACCCGGAACCAGGACGATTGGGCAGTCCCATTCGCGATGAGGAGGTAGAGAGTCTGCTGCTTGTTTACTGAAAACATCCGCAAAGGATTGATACACCGGAGGTAGGTCGGGAAGGCTAATTGACCGGAGAGGTACAATTGAGGCTAAACAGTCCTTGGTACAAGATTTACCCCACGAAAGGACTTCCATGGTTTGCCAATTAAGTTGAGGACTATGTTTTTGCAGCCAAGATAAACCAAGTATCACATCTTGAGAGGCTTTGGGAATCAAGTAGAAGGAGACGTATTCGGAATGGAGCACACCAACTTTCATCTTGAGACATACGGTTCGATGAGTAATTATACCATCTGGAATTCGACTTCCATCCACTGCTGTAACAGCAACTGCTGCTTCCAGAGGCATGGTTTGAACTTTAGACCGTAAGACAAAGGCTGAGGAGATGAAGTTCTCGGCTGCCCCGGAATCTAGGAGAGCTGAAACTTTCACTGTGGAACTTGGAACTTCTAATTGAATAGACAAGGTCGGCTCTTTCCCAGAACGTGATTCTAAAGTAACTCCTAGCTTAACCTCTCTTGAATAAGCTAGGAGCGAGAGTTTCCCGGTCGGAGTTTGCAGAATTTAACTAAATGTTCGGAGGACCCACAGTACATGCAGAGGTTACCCTGTCGACGACGAAGTCGTTCCTCCTCTGTGAGGTGAGAGCGCCCAATATGCATAGGTTCTTCTGTCGTTACCGGAGACTGTGATGAAGAATCTTGTCGAGGCCTAGGATGATAACGTGGACTGGATCGCTCTGCCGTGGATTTCTCTAAACTTCGCTGCCTGTAGCGTAGGTCAAGTTTGTTACAGAGAGAAATCAATTCATCCAGTTTAGTTGGCACATCCCGGATAGTTAAATCATCCTTGATTCTCTCTGAAAGTCCATTCCAAAATGCGGCGATCAGGGCCTCCTCATTCCAGTTTAACTCTGAAGACAACCTGCGAAACTGAATAATATATTGACTGACAGGACGTAAACCTTGACGTAGACGGAGAATCTCCAAAGATGCTGAGGTGGTCCTGCCTGGTTCGTCAAAGATTCTCCGGAAGGATGATACGAACTCCTTGTAATTAGAGAGGATAGGATCACCTCTTTCCCATAATGGTGATGCCCACTCCAGAGCCTGACCGGAGAGGAGGGCAATAATATATGCAACCTTAGAACGAGCTGATGGGAAACTGGCGGACAACAGTTCGAACTGGATCTCGCATTGATTCAGGAATCCTCTGCAAAGTTTTGGAGTTCCGTCAAACTTACTCGGAGAGGGTAACTGCAAGCGGGACGTAGGCAGCGTCATAGGAGAAGCTGTAGTGGTAACTGGGACAACCGGAGTTGGAATCTGGACTTGAGACGTTTTAATAGCCGTATGAAGAGTCTCTAAACGGTCTGCCATAGTTTGCATAAACTGCACTATTTGTGTCTGTATAGACTCCTGGTTTTCCAGACGGGAAAGGATATCTGACGTAGCACCGCCTCCTGCGAATTGGTCACTTGACGGATCCATGTGGCCAGTGCTTACTGTCAGGTCCGGGTGTTTTTGTGAATCTGTTAACCCCGGACCAACCACAGGTGTAGGTGCTGGGGTATGAAGAAAGCAGGGAGGACGAAGAAAGTTCCGTTTCATATATTTATTGAAAATAACAATTCAGTAAAGTGGTAAATGGCAAGTTATTAATCACCATAATATACTGACGTATTGCATGAATAATAGAAATAATATGCAGGATATATCTTAAAGAAAAAATAAAAGAAATGTTCATGGAATTGCGTTTAAAACAGGCTGGAAAATAAATGTTGAATTGTCCAAATATAAACAAGCTTTGATGCTGAACGGCAGAATGTGTTTAACTGGGTAATGCAGACATGAAGAAATAACTGTGAGGATTTGCAATGAAGTTTTGAGAGGTAACTGAGAGACTGTGAAGAATTATCCTTGTAATGTCAACATAGAAAGTAAAAGTACTAAATTGGGTTACTTGCGAGTTCCGGAGATCACTGTGAGACTGTAGCAGATGATATAAGTGATGAACGGGTTAAATGCAGAGCAGAACAAACGAACAGCTGAAGTTAGTGGAATCCTCCAAACTCTGTATGGTTGAAAGCAGGCAGACAGGGTTTCCTCATGCAAGACTCTGGGAATCCAATTGTTACCAGTAGGTGCGTGATTAACTGACAGCACAGCGGGGAGCCGGTGGATCTTTAGCAGTGAAGGCTGCCGACGGGCCTCTGGGAACGGAGGCGATATCTGGACCACGGGAATCACACAGGAATGCACGGAGAGAGCTCAGAGCTAGAGCACAGCGTTGATACAACAAAGCACTGGCCCAGAGTAACATAATCCCAGCCTACTTAAAGGCAGCACAAGCACGGGATTGGCTTACACCAGCCCACAGGTGTTTTCACAAGTGCTCTGTATTACCTATTTGGTCTCCAACATGGCCACCTCCTATACAGCAGACACATAGCAGTGCCTTAGGCCATTTGGTCCCCGCACTCCCAGTTCCCAGACTCTGCATTACCTGTGCCACTGATCACGCCGCGTCCCCACACGGGCGCACAGCAACGCGAGCAACCGCACTGGCAACGGATGAACCCCAGAACCCGCAAAGGTGAGAGACCGGTTCGTGACAGTCCCACCTGTTATCAGATACACTGTATAGGAGCAGCAGAAAGTACAATCAGACACGAGCACTGTCACAGAACTGGTTTCTTTTGTATTCCGTTCAGGGCCCGCTGGGCTTCTCTGGATATTAGTGAAGTGTATGAAGCTTGGCCATCTACTGAAGCTCCTCCTCAATCAGAAGAACATTATATTAAGAGGTGATCATGGTAACTAAGTGCCAGGGCTGTTTCTAGACAAATTGGCTCCCAGTGCAAACACTAACAATTGCACACACTCCCCCAACCCCCCCCCCCCCCCCCCCCCCCCGACATTGTAAATATAAAATATGTGCACATGCCAAAGGGGCGTGGCCTCACTGCAATGGGTGTAGTTTTGCAGGAAAAGACTACCTTGTTCTGACACAATAGTGCCCCTTGCACCAAATTATGCCCCACACAATAATGCCCCTGACACCATATTATGTTTCACATAGTAATACCTTTTTACCATTATCCACACTACCTGCTTGTTGTCAAGTGTTTCATGATGCTGCCCTCGCCGCGGTCCTGGCACTGTTGCACTGTCTTAGTCTGTCCTGTGTTTGCTGCCTCCTTTCTACATGAATAGACACCTGGACATCTGGTAAATGTCCCTCCCAAAATGGCCTCTGCCTCCTCTAGCAACCTTCTGAAGTGTCTCCTCTGATGCGGCGTCCATTTTGGGTGGGACATTTTCAACAGGATCTGGACTCTAGATCGACAGTAACTAGGTCGACAGTGTCTAGGTCGACCACTATTGGTCAACAGTAACTAGGTCGATAGGGTTTCTAGGTCGACAGGGTCTATAGGTCGGCATGTTCTAGGTCGACAGGTCAAAAGAAGTGGTGACACTGAACTGAACTGGTGCTCTGACTGGGCTGGAACCGGAATGATGATGCTGAACTGAACTGGCGCTCTGACTGGGCTGGAACTGGAATGATGATGCTGAACTGAACTGGCGCTCTGACTGGGCTGGAACCGGAATGATGATGCTGAACTGAACTGGTGCTCTGACTGGGCTGGAACCGGAATGATGATGCTGAACTGAACTGGCGCTCTGACTGGGCTGGAACTGGAATGATGATGCTGAGCGGAACTAGAGTGCTGACCGGGCTGAAACCGGATTGGTGACTAGAAGCAAGTCTCTTAGCAGAGCAGACTGGAACATAGTGGTAACTGGAGACATGTAAAAACTAGACTGGAACTGGATATGGATGGACTGGGTCCCAGTGACGTGCGGTGAGGTCAGTGGCTGGGGAGGCACTGGCAGCTAACCACACCCTCCCCCCCCCCCCACATAGAGTGGAATAAAAAAAGTGTAGTTCCCCACACATCGCTAAAACCAGCACCAGGCAGAAGCAGCCAGGGGGGGTAATGCCATAGCAGGGGAGACACTCAGGGTGGGGTCCCCCTTGCCTTAACATTAATCTGCCCCCAAGCTAGTCAGCCCAGGGCTGGAATTCCTCAGAAAGTGAGGACCCCAAAAAATAAAAATGGGGTCCCCCTCCCGAGCAATAACCAGCACTATGCCCTGCACCCCTGGTGGTGGTGGGTGCGGGGTTCATTGTCTGTTAATATTGTTATTTACAGGCAGCCTACAGGTCCCAGCAAGCCTTCCCCAGCATGCCGGCACTTGGAGAACCACAAGTGCCAGCATGCCCAGACATAAACAGCCCGCTGGCACCTGTAGTTCACCTGTAAAAAAAATATTAAAATAAAACACCACACAGGCTTAAAGAAAAAAAGTTTTATTAGTCAGCGCCTTCACCTGGGAGGTGGCAGCCTTTAAGCTCTTTTGCATGGCCGCCGCCTTCCAAGGGCTTCCGGCTTCCTTACCTGGGGGGCCGCCGCCTCCCCAGGGCTTCCGGCGTCTTCCTCTGACGTCTTCACCTGGGAGGCAGCGGCCTTTAAGCTCATTTGCATGGCCGCCGCCTTCCAAGGGCTTCCGGCGTCTTTACCTGGTGGGCGGCGGCTGTTTATCTCTTTTGCATAGCCACCGCCCATCAAGGACTTCCGGCGTCTTCTTTCTTCAGAAGATCTTCTCTCCTTCTCCTCCGCCATCGGACTGACACCGCTGCCTCGCGCTGACTTAAATAAGTCAGTCGGAGGGGGCGGGGCGCTGACGCGGCGAGCCGTGATTAGCTCACGGCGGCCATCTTGAATTTAAAAAATGCCGCTGAGGCTGCATTTTTTAAATTGGTACTGCTCCGCTGCCAAACTCTGCAGAATGGCAGGCAGGGATCTCGGATCCCTGCCTGATGCTAATACTCTCACCACCGCCGCCACCACCGCCCGCACCTCTGCAGCATCCCGCTGCCACCGATGCCCACACCTCTTCCGCTCCCCCACACAGTGATGACAGTGGATCCAGTGATGGATCTGCTGGACAATCACTGTGGCATCACTGACAGGGGTGTGCTTTTATGGGTTGAAAGCACGTCCCTGTATGAAAGCGGCACTTCTAATGGGGCCACTTTCCTATGTATTTTCAATGGGCTTTTAATGCCCATGGCTTGGCCCCACCCACGCCCATCCCCCGCTCCAGCCCCTTTCCCATTCACAACAGGAGGCACCACGATCGATGCCTACCAAACACATTTAAACAGTAGTAATGATTAGTCTAATATAAAGGAGATACTTATGACACAGAATATGTGTCATAAATATCTTCTTTGTATTATTTTAATCATTATTGACAGGGCCCTGCCTTCCCTGACTGCACGTCCCTGCTGGGTCCATACTACCACAAACTACCTGGTAGTTCTGCACAGAGCTGTAACTTCATCAGAAGTGATGTTGCACTGGTGATTTGTGTATAACAGGATGTAGAACTTATAAGACTGAGTATAAGGTGATTGGATGCTGTGGTCAGCTTATATTAGAGCAGCGTCTGGATTAGCTGTGGAGAGTCAGCTGACTGATTCCAACATGATGAAGTCCTGGTACAGGTACATAGATGATATTCTTTAGATTTGGAGGGGTCAGAAACAAGATCTTGGATGATTTTTGTATATTTTTGAACACAGTGTCAACATAACTTTAACTTTCACGAAAAGCCAAACAGAAGTTCAGTTTCTGGATTTGACCATTTACATTAAAGTCCTTAATATACAGACTAAAGGATATACAAAACCTACTGATTCCAACAGTTTTATCCTATTCAGCAGTCAACATCACCCCAATTGGCTGAAGGGGATCCCAAAAGGTCAACTGTTAAGATTAAAAAGGAATTGCAGTGAGGATGTGCAATATCAACAACAAAAGTTAATAATAAAATATAAATTTCTCAATAAGGGATATGCTGAAGAACTCTTGACCAAAGCTGAGCAGGAAGTGGATAAGATAAAGAGAGAATATATCTTAAAAGGCTCTCAAAAGAAAGAGTAGAAAAGTGAAGTTCATTGGGCTTTTCTATCTGGATTTGGAGCCAATTATAAAGAACATGGGAAGATCATTAGAAAGCATTGGCACCTCTTACAGTGGGGCAAAAAAGTATTTGGACCACCACCGATTGCGCAAGTTGACCCACTTAAAAAGATGAGAGAGGTCTGTAATTTCCATCATAGGTACACTGCAACTGTGAGATACAGAATCTGGAAAAAAAACAGGAAATCACATTGTATGATTTTTAAACAATTTACTTGTATATTCTTGAGGAAAATAAATATTTGGACACCTACCATGCAGCAAGATTTCTGGCTCTCACAGACCTGTTACTTCTTCTTTAAGAAGCTCTTCTATCCTCCACTCATTACCTGTTTTAATGGCACCTGTTTGAACTGGTTATCTGTATAAAAGACAACTGTCCACACCCTCAAACAGTCAGACTGCTCCCTCTCCACCAATTGTAGAGCTGCACAAGGCTGGTATGAGCTACTCAACAATAGGCAAGCAGCTTGGTGAGAAGAGATCAACTGTTGGTGCAATTATAAAAAAAATGGAAGAAATACAAGATCACTGACAATCTCCCTCGACCTGGGGCTCCATGCATGATCTCACCTCGTGGGGTATCAATGATCTTGAGAATGGTGAGGAATCAGCCCAGAACTACACAAGGGGACCTGGTCAATGACCTCAAGAGAGCTGGGACCACAGTCACAAAGGTTACCATTAGTAACACACTACGTTGTCATGTATTGAAATCCTGCAGCGCCCGAAAGGTCCCCCTGCTTAAGCCAGCACATGTCCAGGCCCGTCTAAAGTTTGCCAGTGACCATCTGGATGATCAAGAAGAGGATTGGGAGAATGTATTGTGGTCAGATGAGAGCAAAATCAAACTTTTTGGTATAAACTCCACTCGCCGTGTTTGGAGGGAGAAGAATGATGAATGGCATCCCAAGAACAACACACCCACTGTGAAGCATGGGGGTGGAAACATCATGCTTTCTGCAAAGAGGACAGGATGACTAATCCGTATTAAGGAGAGGATGAATGGGGCCATGTATCGTGAGATTTTGGGCAAAAACCTCCTTCCCTCAGTAAGAGCATTGAAGATGGAATGTGGCTGGGTCTTCCAGCATGACAATGACCCCAAACACACCGCCCAGGCAACTAAGCAGTGGCTCCGTAAGAAGCATGTCAAGGTCCTGGAGTGGCCTAGCCAGTTTCCAGACCTCAACCCAATAGAAAATCTGTGGAGGGAGTTGAAAGTCCGTGTTGCCCGGCAACAGCCCCAAAACATGACAGATCTAGAGAAGATCTGCATGGAAGAGTAGGCCAAAATACCTGCTACAGTATGTGCAAACCTGGTCAAGAACTACGGGAAGTGTTTGACCTGTGTAATTGCAAACCGAGGTTATATTACAAAGTATTGAGTTCAACTTTTTGATTGTCCAAATAATTCTTTTCCGCAAGACTATACAAGTAAATTGTTTAAAAATCATACAATGTGTTTTTTTTTTTCAGATTCTGTCTCTCACAGTTAAAGTGTACCTATGATGGAAATTACAGACCTCTCTCATCTTTTTAAGCGGGTCAACTTGCACAATCGGTGGTGGTCCAAATACTTTTTTGCCCCACTGTAAGAGGGGCCAATGCTTTCTAATGATCTTCCCATGTTCTTTAACTGTCCAAATACTTTTTGCCCCACTGTATGTAGGGATCCAATACTGTAAGAGATCACACCAAATAAACCCCGATTCATTTACAGAAGAGGTAGGAATTTGAAAAATTATTTAGTACAAAGTGCACTTCCATATGAACCCTTGAACTCAATAAGGACAAAGGGGTTCCACCATTGTGGAACGTGTATAGCCTATAGAACCATTCAGTCTGAAAACTCTAAAACTACCAAGTTCACAGTTAATGGTAAAAGTTACGAGGTCAAAGATTTCATCACATATCACACCACAAATGTGATATATTTAATTAAGTGTGAATGTGGCCTTCATTACATCGGTAGAATGGGAAGATCGCTAAAAACTCATATATCAGAGCATATACGTAATATTCGAAAAGGACCTACCACCCATTCCTTGTTCAAATACTTTGTAAATGTACATAACTGTTCCACCAATAAATTCATGTCATTTACAGGGATACAACATTTCAAATCCAATTGGAGGGACAGAGGTGTTGAGGGGAATCTAGCCAAACCAGAGATGCAATTGATTTTTAAATTAAATACATTAATGCCAGGAGGACTTAACTCTGACTTCAAACTTAAGTGGTTCTTCTAAGATCATCTTCATTCCCTTCTTATTTAATTTTTCATTCATTTTCTCTATATCAACAGCATTGTTTTTAGTGTGTGAATAATATTTTATTCTTTGGATTTGCTATATCACTTTTCCTGCTGCTGTTATCATCTTGCTTTCCCATCATGGCAGTTGCAATATATGAGAAATTTTCTTCATTGTTTTAAATTAAATTACTGTTTCAAGCTAATTCCCTTTACCAGCTGTATATTTATTTCATTAAAATATATAAATAATTCTATTTAATACACTTTACTTCCCTATTGGCCTCTTTTGGGTTTATGCATGCCACTGCGGCAGGTGGAACGCATAAGCAGATAGTTTTTCACTTCCTGCTTCTTGCCGCGGCTGCAGCCAGTCAGATTCCCCACCTGTGCAAGACGGAAGTACTTTGCTTCCAGCTCCATGTGTTCCACAGCGGCAGGTGGAATGCATGGGCTTAATATACACACTCCTGTCATCTAGCCGCATGAAAATACATACCGTATATACTCGAGTATAAGCTGACTTTTTCAGCACTTATACTCGAGTCAGTGCAGGGAAGGAGTGGGGACACGGAGGGCAGTCAGTGCAGTGTGAAGGAGGAACACGGAGGGCACAGCGCGCACCTCTCCTGTGTCCCTCCTGCATCTCCGGCGGCAGCGGCGGGTCTATTAAAGGAAGTAGATACAAAAAAGAGGCAAACACATAACATCAAGCGCTGAGAATTGGTAAAAAATGATGAAAAATCAAACCTTCCCTTTGGATATGAAGAGAAATTTCTATGGAAGGCGTTTCCCTTTAAGTCTAAATCGGAGACTCCACTCCTCCATTCACATTAAGAATGATAACATGTAAAGGAAATACAATATAATAGTGTAGTATGTCTTCACAAGTTAGCACTTCACCCCAGTGATATTGATTAGGGAGAAGATAAATGTTGAACCTCCACCAAATCTTCATATAATTCAACTTAGTAGGGGCAGAACGTACCCCAACTCACAATAAGAGATGGATATTACAGGCGTGTACAGGTATCTTTATATAGATGTAAAACCACAGGAAACAATCTGATGGGCGTACCCCAACTCACAGTGACTAGGGATGGGTGAAGCATATAAAGGTTTCTTTTAGTATAGTACTTCAAATCACAGCGTACCCCAACACACAATTCAACAGGTTATCGTAAACATATCACGGTTTCTTTCATTCTCCAGATGACCATTGACAAAGGCCTTGACAAAGATCTCTTGTAGAGATTGAAACGCGTTGGAAGCAGACAGGAGCTTTTTTACTACTTGTGTACCATCTCCCCATCTGGATTTTGGACCCTGGATGCCCTGATCAGGAAGGAAGTCCGGAATCTGTTTGACCAGGTGATATACACCAGGTGTTCAAACCAGGTGGTGTGATTGTTTACCATTGCTCCTTTTTTACATGTTTATTCCTTGCGGGAATATTTTATGAATTTACCATTTTATGAAATAAATCCTTTTTTTTTACCACACTGCTTGGTCATCTGGAGGATGAAAGAAACCGTGATATGTTTACGAAAACCTGTTGAATTGTGAGTTGGGGTACGCTGTGATTTGAAGTACCATACTAAAAGAAACCTTTATATGCTTCACCCACCCCTCGTCACTGTGAGTTGGGGTACGCCCATCAGATTGTTTTCTGTGGTTTTACATCTATATAAAGATACCTTTACACGCCTGTAATATCCATCTCTTATTGTGAGTTGGGGTACGTTCTACCCTTACTAAGTTGAATTATGTGAAGATTTGGTGGACGTTCAACATTTATCTTCTCCCTAATCAATATCAGTGGGGTGAAGTGCTATCTTGTGAAGACATGTTATCATTCTTAATGTGAATGGATGAGTGTAGTCTCAATTTAGAACTAAAGGGAAACGCCTTCCATAGAAATTTCTCTTCATATCCAAAGGGAAGGTTTGATTTTTCATAATTTTTTACCAATTCTCAGCGCTTGATGTTATGTGTTTGCCTCTTTTTTGTATCTATTTTTGTCTAAATTAGGGATTGGTGATCTGAGTGCCCCCAAACACATACACTTCAATTTTCTCTATTGCTATTAAAGGAAGTACCCATTCATGAGCTCTGATTGGCTCACGAACCAGCACTTCATTTAACAGACCCGCAGCGGCCGCCGGAGACGCAGGAGGGACACAGGAGAGGCGCACGCTGTGCCCTCCATGTCCCTCCTTCACAAGACAGCGCGGGCGCGGTGGAAGGTAAGTAACTGGCACTGGGGGAGCATATTTGGCACTTGGGGGGGCGCATATCTGGCACTGAGGGGCATATCTGGCACTATGAGAGCATATCTAGCACTGAGGGGGCATATCTGGCACTATGAGGGCATATCTGGCACTGAGGGGGCATATCTGGCACTATGAGGGGGCATATCTGGCACTGAAGGGGCATATCTGGCAGTGTGAGGGCATATCTGGCACTGTGAGGGCATATCTGGCAGTGTGAGGGCATATCTGGCACTGTGGGGGGCATATCTGGCAGTGTGAGGGCATATCTTGCACTATGGGGGGCAGTGGCGGATCCAGGGGGGGGGCGTGCCCCCCCTGTCATTTGTGGCCTTCTGTCGTCGTCCCCCGGCGCCGGCGCTGCACAGGGAGATGACGGGCGCCAGCTGAGATTGTGTTACCAGCGGGCGCCCATCTCCCTGCACAGCGGCAGCCGTAGGCAGGAGCTCAGTACTGAGCTCCGGCTTCCGGCGCTGTCACTGTGCGGCGTGCGCTACGGGAGAGACGTCAGTCAAGACGTCTCTCTCATAGTACTGACTGAGGAGTGGACGCCCAGGGAGGAGGAAGACTGTAGCGGCCTGGAAGCGGGAACGGGGCTCGGTAAGTATGATGTTTTTTTCTTCCTTAAAGCAGCGGGGGCATCTACTGGGGGCAAACTACGGGGGGACATTACTACTGCGGGGGCATCAACAAGGGGCATTACTACTGGGGGGGGCATTACTACTGGGGGCATTATAACTGGATGGCATCACTACTGAGGGGTCATCTATTGGGGGCAGCTACTGGGGGACATTTTTACTGGGGGCATTATTACTGTGGGGTCATCTATTGGGGCAAACTCGTAGGGGGCATTATTACTGGGGGGTCATCTATTGGGGGCAGCTACTGGGGGCCATCTACTGGGGGCATTATTACTGGGGGTCATCTATTGGGGGCAGCTACTGGTGGACATTTTTACTGGGGGCCATCTACTGGGGGCATTATTACTGGGGGGGCATCTACTGGGGGCATTACTACTGGGGGGTCATCTATTGGGGACAAACTCCTAGGGGGCATTACTACTGGGGGCAAACTGCTGGAGGACATTATTACTGGGGGGCAAACTGCTGGGGGACATTATTCCTGGGGGTCATCTACTGGGGGCAAACTACTGGGGGACATTATTACTGGGGGGCATCTACTGGGGGCAAACTGCTGGGGTACATTATTACTGGGTGGCCTCTACTGGGGGCAAACTACTGGGGGACATTATTACTGGGGGCCAACTACAAAGGTGCTAACTACTGGCGGCGTAACTACAGGGGCATTACTACTGGCGGCTTAACTACAGGGGCATTACTACTTGGGGGCTAAACTACAGGGGGGCCAAACTACTGGAGGCATAACTACAGGGGCCAAACTACTGGGGGATAACTACAGGGGACAAAACTACTGGGGGCATTACACTGGAGGCTAAACTACAAGGGGGGCATAACTACAGGGGCTAAACTACAATTGGGCAAACTACAGGGGGGCATTACTACTGGTGGCTAAACTACTGGGGGCATTACCCTGGGAGGCTAAACTAAAGGGGGGGGGGGACTACTGGGGTTATAACTGCAGGGGCATTACCACTGGGGGCATTACTACAGGCAACATTACTACTGGGGGCAATACAGGCATTGCATAAGGGGCACCACTACTATGGGGTCTATATAAGGGGCACTACCAGTACAGTGGACATTGCATAATGAGCGCTACAACTGTGGGCATTGTATAAGAAGCGCCTCCTCACATGCACCGAAGCCGCACGCAAATGTAATTGTCCCTTCCATGGTGCCCCCCTATCATTTTCTTCTGGATCCGCCCCTGGTGGGGGGCATATCTGGCAGTGTGAGGGCATATCTGGCACTGTGGGGGCATATCTGGCACTGTGGGGGCATATCTGGCAGTGTGAGGGCTGTATACGGCTAGAGCTGCATTTCCCACCCTAGGCTTATACTCGAGTCAATAAGTTTTCCCAGGTTTTTGTGGCAAAATTAGGTGCCTCGGCTTATATTCGGGTCGACTTATACTCAAGTATATACGGTATATAGCAGTAACAATAGACGTCACGGATGACCATCTATTTTTAAGAAATAAGTTCATATCATCTTACCATTAGAATGTAGTGTGTTTTGCAGGAGTACTACCGGGATCCTTGAAACACGCAGTGGACCGCATAACTTCCTGTCCAGGATCATGTATTATATTTATCTTTATAAAACATACTCTAAGGATGTAATTAAATGTGATTTGTTAGAGGCTTTCTTGGTATGCAAAATTGTTATTGTGGAATTTGTAATATACTGTATGTTTTTTTAACTGAATTGATTGTTTTTTACCCACAATGCATACAGAAAGATCAGGTCTCTTCCTGTTTCCTGGATATGTGGTATAAATATAGCCTCATTCCACTCCACTGGTACATCTTGATAAAGATCCCTGTGGATCGAAATGGTGTTGGTGCTGAGACCAGTGGACTTGTTCAGGATTGCCCCAGAAACTGGTTCTCATCGATTCTGGCACCTATCTGGAGGTTCTTGTTGCTCGTGTCTGGACATTCTTGCCTGTCATTTGGACTTTCAATATAAATTTTGCCATTGCCATAATCATTGAGAAACATAGCTCTGTGTTTGGACAATTTTTTATATATTTTGTCATACGACATTTTATGGAAATTCTATTTTGGAATAAATGTTCTTTTGGTTTCCTGTTTCCATTGGTGTGGAATTTGTGTATAAAGAAACCTTGATATGTGGAACCCACTCTATTTACAAGTGAGTTGGGTACGCCTAATTGAATTCTGAAATTATATCTTTGATTATTTAAGCTTATGGTGAATAGATACCTTTATGTGCATATTCCCACACACTAATAAGTGAGTGTTGGTACGTTCTTAGTATATTCCCAGAGGTGGCGAGATTTTATACTTACCTGAGTGATGTTACATCATCACCTTTCCATTTCCGAACACATGGATATGATTATGATACTGAAAATTTAAAGCAATACTACACATTGAATGTATTGTTTGTTTCTTGCTTTCATTATATGGTCCCTTTTGGATAACCCAAACAACTGTGAGGAAGAATTGATTGGGCAGATATTTAGTGTTAGGATTGGGCTGACTTCTCTGTGGGCCCAGGTGTGCCCTGTTTTAGTATGTGATGAAGTCCATGTCTGGGTTTTGGAGGGAAGGTTGGTGAGCAGCGTGCTGTGCAAACACACTGAGAACAGAACGTTGTGGAGAACTGTTTCCACGACCAGACTGAGGGCCTAATTCAGACCTGATCGTAGATGTGCCAAATTTAGCACATCTATGATCAGTCACACAGACATGTGGGGGGACGCCCCGCATGTCAGCCCCCCCCCCCCCTCCCGTACAAGTACACAAGCATCGCACTGCATCTCCTGCGTGCTGTCAGGGAGCTACTTGTCACTGTGGGAGTCGCAGCAGCTGCGGGTGATGTCACGCAACCTCCGCAGTCTGCCCCCCGCACGGTCCGGGCACACCTGCATTGCCCGGACTGCGCCCCCTAAATGGCGACCAAACGCCGCAGGCCCACCCCCTCTCGCCCAGTGACCGCCACTTCCTGTCAATCAGGCAGAGGCAATAGCAGGGCTGAGACGGCCGTCGGCTGTCTGGCATGCCCCAGTGCACTGCAGCGCATGCGCAGTTCAGACCTGATCAGCTGCTGTGCGAAAACACACAGCACCGATCAGGTCTGAATTAGGTCCTGAGAGCGCCGAGCAGGCGCAGTGCAGACAGATCTCATAGTCAGCCGGGACAAACACCTCAGAGGTAAAAAAAGTTGTTTTAAAACGCCATGGTGCGACACTCTCAGACCATTCAGGTTATCCTCTTACAAATCCACTCATCCATGAACAGAGATCGGGTGGAGGGTTTTCTTCAGGGCTAGAAATATGCTAATAAGCGTCTCCTTTCCTTATATAACTCTTTACTCTCGGGAGCTTTACCTCCTGGCACTTCTACTGAAGCTCGGATTGTGGTGTTTCTGAAGCCAGGTAAAGACGCCACCCAAGTACAATCCTATGGGTCTATTTCTTTGCTAAACCAGGATTTAATTTTTTTTTTACTAAATTACTAGTTCAACGTTTGCAGTCAATTCTCCCTACACTTTTGCATCCAGCGCAAAATGGATTTGTAAAAGGACATACCTCCGTGCATAGCGGCCCTCATTCCAAGTTGTTCGCTCGTTCTTTTTCTTCACATCAGTGCGATTAGTCGCAAACTGCGCATGTGCAATGTTCGCAGTGCGGCTGCGCCAAGTAACTTAGCACAAAAGTTTGGTGTTTTACTCACGGCTTATCGAAGATTTTTCTTCGTTCTGGTGATCGGAGTGTGATTGGCAGGAATTGGGTGTTTCTGGGCGGAAACTGACCGTTTTCTGGGAGTGTGCAGAAAAACGCAGGCGTTTCGGGAAAAAACGCGGGAGTGTCTGAAGAAACGGGGTAGCGGCTGGTCGAACGCTGGGTGTGTTTGTGACGTCAAACCAGGAACGAAACTGACTGAACTGATCGCACTGGAAGAGTAAGTCTCGAGCTACTCAGAATCTGCAAAGAAATTTCTAATCGCTATTCTATTCGCAATTCTGCAAACCTTTCGTTCGCAATTCTGCACAGCTAAGATTCACTCCCAGTAGGTGGCGGCTTAGTGTGTGCAAAGCTGCTAAAAGCAGCTAGCGAGCGAACAACTCGGAATGAGGGCCAACATACGCATGCTAGTAGCGGCCATGCACCGTATCCGTCAGCTGGATAACAAGGAGGGCCATTATTATTACTATTATTATTATCCTTTATTTATATGGCGCCACAAGGGTTCCGCAGTTATTCCAGTGTCATCTGCTGATGTAACTATGTTTATTTCCCCTGTACTTGTCCTATACTGTCATCATCTGTCAGTTGCTGTTTTCCTGTTGTTAGCTGCGACGTGGACAAAGCTTTTGATCGTGTCTCCTGGTCACATATTATGAGAATAATACAAATTCAGCAGTTTGGCCCTGATTTTATAGGGATATTTAAAATGTTGTATTCTTCTCCAGAGACCCGCGTTATGATTAATGGTCTGAACTCGCCTTCTCTTTGTTTGTCTAGAGGGACCCGTCAGGGTTACCCCTTGTCTCCATTGTTATTTAACTTAGCCCTAGACCTTTTAATTCGTACTTTCTTTCATAATTCAGATCTGATAGCTGCTGTCCATTTTCGCACATCGGGCGATCAGATCCGAACTGCGCATGCGTATGCACCGTAATGCGCAGGCGCGATGGACGGCTGCAAAGGGGATCGCCAATCAGTGATGGGATTGTGCGAAGGATCTATTCGCACGGGCGTTCGCAAGGAGATTGACAGGAAGAAGGCATTTGTGGGTGGCAACTGACCGTTTTTAGGAAGTGTCCGGAAAAGCGCTGGCGGGATCAAGCGTTTGCAGGGCGGGTGTCTGACGTCAAATCCGGTTCCGAACAGACTGAAGTGATCGCAGCAGCTGAGTAAGTTCTGGGCTGTGCAGAAACTACACATAATCAGTTTGTGCAGCTCGGCTACACATGTGATCGCACACTTGCACAGCTAAAATACACTCTCCGTATAGGCGGCGACTAATCGCAGGACAGCAAAAATCACTGGCCACCAATCAGGTCTGAATGACCCCCAATGTTTTTTGGCAGGGAGTGGTATTGGGCAATGTGGAAGTGAAGGTGTCGGCTTTTGCCGATGATTTGCTTTTATACTTTATTAACCTGAAGTTAGCTCTGCCTGGTCTGCACACTATACTCAGTGCTTTTCATGATATCTCCGGCTTTCGTGTTCATTTTCATAAAACGCAGGCGCTGGCATTGTATCCGGATTCTCAGTTAGACTGGGGATCTTCATAGAAACATAGAAACATATAATTTGTCGGCAGATAAGAACCACTTGGCCCTTCTAGTCTGCCCCTTATTTTTTTTTTTTTATATTAAAAAATAAAATAAAAAATAAAAATAAGGGGCTGTTATGCACACCAGTGCCTGCAGGAATGTACTGGTGTCTGAACTGTTATGCACACCAGTGCCTGCAGGAATGTACTGGTGTCTGAACGGATAGGGATGCAAAACAAATGAACTCACAGACAGACTGGGGAATATGACATTACGTACACAGAAGGTGATAGGGTAACAAAATAAACACAAATTGAACAGAGAAGCCCAGAGGCTAAGAAACTGGGTGTCTCCCTAGTATTAGTAATGCTCAGATGGAAAAAGCAAGATGTTGTGTTTTAATACGTAGAGAACCCGAAATGATGTTGCTAAGGGCAACAGCAAAACCCTAAAGGGTTACCAACGGGTGTGGCAGTAAACTCCTTGGTCAGAGATGGAATGATAGACACAAGGAGAGTCTCCACAATCCTAATCCTCACTTGCAGTGCACAGATTCAGCTTACTGCCACTAAACTGACACCTGAACACCTTGCACAGTGAGACAGGATTTAGGCAGGCAAGTCTGAGAATACAGCCGCAAAATTGCTAAGTTCACAGAGTAGCAAAAGAACCCCAGCAAGTTAAACGACTGACTCCAGTCTTACTCCTAGGTCTGGATTGGCAGAGTGTAGTACCAAATCCCCAGGCCTATTTGCAGTAAGCAACAACAAATACAAAGCTACACAGTACTGGCTAACTTTCAGGAACTGACTAACCAACAAAGATTCAGCAGCATCTGCTTAACCTGAGAAGAGGCCTTATATAGCAGGTGCTGTCCATGCCCCACTCAGACCTCACAGACTGTGAGCACAAAAACCAGCACCGGATCCCCTGCCGTGCACAGAGCCTGTAACCACTGCACAGCAAAAGACCCGAACCGGAGTATCAGCTGCGCTCAGGTTACTCCGCTAGCACTTGTCTCCCGGTTGCCATGACGACGTGGCAGCACAGGGCAGGAGACCCTAACAGGGGCAGACTAGATGGGCCAAGTGGTTCTTATCTGCTGACAAATTCTATGTTTCTATGAAGATCCCCAGTCTAACTGAGAATCCGGATACAATGCCAGCGCCTGTGTTTTATGAAAATGAACACGAAAGCCGGAGATATCATGAAAAGCACTGAGTATAGTGTGCAGACCAGGCAGAGCTAACTTCAGGTTAATAAAGTATAAAAGCAAATCATCGGCAAAAGCCGACACCTTCATTCCCGTTTCACTGGGCTTCTGAGTTTTTGGTGTATTTAGGTCTGCGATTCCTCAGAAATGTCTTAGACCTTTACTCTGTAAATATTCCTCATTTCATTTCTCAAATGCTATGTAATTTTTATAGGTGGAAGCATTTGCCACTGTCCTGTATTGGCCGCTGTCATTTGTTTAAGGTGGACTCTTTTCCCAGACTCCTCTACCCGGTCCAGATGCTGCCTTTTCTCTTGACTAAACGGGATATTGCTGTTATTGAAGGAGAGAGAATTGACTGCATAGGAAAGGAATGAGTTAAACATCTTGTGAGGGGTGGACCTAGCTGTGAGGAAAGTACAGCCTTTGGAAAAAGGGGAGGGTTAATATATATAGGGAAGGCTAGGCCATTTTGCTCTCTCTTGTTGGTGAATTGCCTTGTGAGTGGGTGAGTGCTGCATAGCAGAGTCTCCCCATTTTTGATTGTGAGATTCCCAGTGATTTAATTGCGAGCTCTCCCCTGCATTCCCACTTTATCACACCATGACTTCCCGCCCTCGACGTTCCGCCGGGACCCCAGCTCGGTACCGCGCATCTGGCGGTGGGGCTGGACCCGAGGACGGGGTGGCTGGCCTGGGGGACGGGGCCCCGTCCCCTGGGGCCTCCACAGGCTCGGGCAGGCACACGGAGCGGCGGACCAGGTTAGCCTTGCCGCTGGGGGCCAGGCCGGCTTTACCGGCCGGGCGCGGGTAGCGGGGTAGGCCGGAGGTCAGGTCAGGCCGCCCGGAGGTGGAAGGGCAGCGGCGGAGGAAGCCGCGGTGGGTGCCCGTCGGTGGAGCCGCACTCGGCTCCAATTACTTCTCCCTTGCCGAGGCCGAGTGGAGGTGCCAGGCGGGGGGGCCCAGGCGGGAGACGGCTGTCGCTATCCTTGCCTGTCGCGGGGCCTTACCCGGCAGTTTACCAGGGGGATGCGGCCGGGAGCTTGCTGGCGGGAAGCGGCGCCGCTAGCCTCCTTGTCTCCCCAGCTCACTCCCCTGCAGCCGGAGTACGGGGGGGGGGGGGAGGAGAAACAGTGCAAGGATAGGAGGCAGCGGGGCTGCGCAGGCAAATATGAGCTCTCGCTGCGGGGCCCCCCCAGTGGGCGGAGGTAGCTCCGGCCTGCGGGGGGTGGGTGCCCGCAGGGAGAAGGGGAGTGACGGCGGCGCTGGTTCTGAAGGGCACGCGCGGGACGAGAGCAGGGATTGGTGGGGGACCGGGCCGCTGGAGGTCAGGGGCGCTGCCGGTTCCCCACCGGCCCTATCTGGGCGCCGAGTGGCGGGGCCCCGGGCGGCGCCTGTTGGGCGTCGGGCGGACCGGTGCGCGCTGACGCCGGCTCGGGAACCCACGGGGGACGACGCCGTGTTTTGGGGTGGTCCAGACCCCTCCGGAACACTGGCGTCGGCCCTGGCCACGGTGGTGGCGGCGCTGGGGCCGCTTCCACGGGACTGGCACACAGTTCCGGCGCGCGGGCGGCGGCTGGCGGGTCCGGTGTGCGGGCGGTGTCGGCAGCACAGTGGGTTGCTCGCGCCTGCCGGGAGCTCGGAGCGGCCGCGGCGCAGCTCGATCAGCCCCCCGGGGTGCTAGGCATGCGCTGCGACTGCTGTATGGGTCCTCTGCTCCGTTTTCTTCTGCAGGTGAGCGCGCAGACGTGGAGATGTCGGAGACAGGGGATGAGGATGTCGAATTTGCCACGCCAGAGGATTCCGGGTCTGAGCAGTCGACGGCATCAGGTGAGGTGGAGCAGTCGGGGTCGGGCTTCTGCACGCGCTCAAGTTCTCGCGGCTCTTCCTCTTCTTCCTCTTTTTCTTCTCTGTCGTCGCCAGCATCTGAAGTCAGTAGTACGACTAGGGCAAAGAAGCGCGCAACGAAATTCGCCAAGAGGGCGGCGGGTCAGCAGGAGAGGCAGAAGAGGCGGAAGCAGCTTAGCGAGGACGCTCGCAGGGCCAAGAAGCGACGTGATTTGCCTGGGGTAGTCCGCTGCGACTACACTGCCGTGATGCGGGGGCTGAGGGACAGCTGCCGTAGGAAGATCTGCAAGGGGGACTACATCGATATGTTCGTCTTGACGAAGGACGCGAAGAAGGACTACAAGTCGGCGTCAGCAGAGAAGGGCATCGGGGCCGAGGCCTTCCGTACCTTCGACAACAGGCTGGCCGGCTTTTGGGTCTTTGCGGCTTGTTGCCTTGAAGATAGGCCGGACGAGCATATGAACATCATTCGGTACCTGCATCTAATACACGATATGCAGCGCACATCGTTGGGCACTGAATGGCGGAAGTATGACGAGGAATTCCGGGAGAAGCAGGATGGGTTGCAGGTTATGGACTTTGGTTGCAAGGACGTGGAAGTCTGGCTCAAAGTCACACGGGCTTCGCAACAGGCTAGGCAGCCCCGGAATACAGGGGCGGACGGGCACCGCGCGAGGTCGTCCGCCCAAGGGTCCGGCGCGGACGGCGGATCGGCCAAAACAGGTAGGTCGGCCGTCCGGGCAGGGGGGCAGGCCGCCGCAAAAGGAAAGTGCTTCGCGTTTAACAATGCGTCCTGTTCCTTTGGCAAGCAGTGTCGTTTTCGACACTTGTGCTTGTAATGTGGCGGATCCCACCCAGCCGCCTCCTGCTTCAAAGGAGGTCGTCAGGGTGCCCGGGGTAAGCAACATTACCCGAGATCGGGCGCGAGCGGGAGCGCTCCGCAGAGCACCAACGCCAATAATTTGGATGCAATGGCCAAGTGGTTGGATTGGTATCCAAATAGGACGGATGCGCAATTTTTGTTTTCCGGTTTTCGTTTTGGTTTTCGCTTGCCTGTTGCGAGCGAGGTGTCGGTTCGGGCCCAACGGAACCTCCAGTCTGCCCGGGCCTTGCCGTCGGTGCTCCGGGAGAAAGTGGATAAGGAGGTCAGGTTGGGTAGGATGGAGGGACCGTTTCTCTCGCCCCCGGTGGATGACTTGGTCATCTCCCCAGTGGGGGTGGTTCCCAAGAAGACTCCAGGCACTTTTAGGCTCATTCAGCATCTTTCTTACCCGTCGGGGGCGTCAGTTAATGACGCGATACCGCCGGCTCATTGCACGGTGGTGTATCAGTCGTTCGACGAGGCCTTGGAGCTGGTCCGCGGTTATGGGACTGGGGCCCTCATGGCTAAGATTGATGTTGAGTCCGCATTTAGGTTGTTGCCTTTACATCCGGACTCATTCCGCTTTATGGGTTTTCGGATTGGAGCGGAGTATTTCATCGACAAGTGCTTGCCGATGGGTTGTTCCGTTTTCTGCTCGTTTTTCGAGCGATTTAGCACATTCCTACATTGGTGCGTGGAGTCTTCGTCAGGAGGTCATGGGGTCGCCCATTACCTCGATGACTTCCTGTGTGTGGGTCCGGCAAATTCACCGCGGTGCGGCGACTTGCTGTTCAGCATCCGAGCTCTGTTTTTTCACTTCGGCGTTCCCGTGGCCGAGGATAAAACAGAGGGACCGGTCTTCTGTTTGTCATTTTTGGGGATTGAGATTGACACGGTGGCGGGATCGTGTCGACTGCCTCGGGACAAGGTGGCGAAGCTCCGCGATGCTATCGGCCGGTTCGAGGGGTTGCGTAAAGTTACACTGCGGCAGGCGCAGTCCTTGCTGGGCATGTTGAACTTTGCTTGTAGGGTAATCCCTATGGGCAGGGTTTCCTGCCGGAAGCTGGAAAGGGCGACTACGGGGTGTGCCAGACCACACCATTTCGTGCGCTTGTCCTCCGAGATTAAGAGGGATTTGGCCGTATGGGCCTCGTTCCTGGAGGACTTCAACGGGGTGTGTATATGGCAGGCCCTCAAAGGTCGACAACGCTAGGCTGCAGCTGTTCACCGACGCAGCGGGTTCCTCTGGATTCGGTTGCTATCTGGAGGGATCTTGGTGCGCGGCCTCGTGGCCGGCGGAATGGCATCGCGAAGGTTTTACTAAGGACCTTTTGCTCCTCAAACTTTTCCCCATTATGGTGGCGCTGGAAGTTTGGGGCGATCGCCTGGCGCATCGCAGCATCTTGTTTAGATGTGACAATCTAGGCGTGGTGCATGCGATAAATAACCAAAGGGCGAAGTCGCTGGTCGTCCTGAGGGTGCTGGGGCAGTTGCTGTTGACATGCTTGCGTAAGAACGTCTGGTTCCGCGTGCAGCATGTGCCTGGGCTGGAGAACGGGCTTGCTGACGCATTGTCACGCGGCCAGTGGGAAAGGTTTTGGTTGTTGGCACCCGAGGCCGACAAATACGGTTTTCAATGTCCCGATTATGTCTGGCAGGTGATCGGGCCGGACTGGAGGGTCTAGCGATGCGGTCAGTCGCTCCGAATACACTCAAGGCTTATGGACAAGCCTGGAGCGAGTGGGAGGAGTTTGTTCGAGGACGAAGTCAGAGAGGTAAGAGCGGGTGATGCTTTCTTTTATTTGGCAGCTGTTTGTTGGGGGTAGGTCCAGAGCGGTGGTATCCCGGTACTTGGCTGGCATTTCGTTCTTTAGCAAAATCAAAGGCGTCCCGGACGTGACAAAGAGCGGGATTCTGCTTAAGGCGATGAAGGGATGGGCGCGCGTGGTGTCGGCGCCGCCTGATAGGAGGCGGCCAATTGATGCGGCCTTGCTTCCGGATGTCATCAGGGCAGTTGGCGGTATAGCATCGTCCATGTTTGAGTCGCTGCTGTTCAGTTTGGCGTTCTCAATGGCTTACCACGGTGCCTTTAGGGTTTCGGAGCTGGTGGCGCCTTCTATGCGAGCAGATTCGCGCATGCTTCGCGAGGATGTGGTGGTGGGTGAGAGGTCCTTGCTGTGCCGATTGCAGCGCTCTAAGACGGACCAAGTGGGTAGAGGTCGTTGGGTCACCTTGGTTCCGGCACTCGAGGAGAGCATTTGCCCAGTGCGGTTGGCAGTTCAGTATGCGGCAGTACGGCCCGATGGTCGGGGGTCGTGGTTGCTTCATTATGACGGTCTGCCAGCGACGAAATATCAGTTTCGTTGGATGCTGGGTCGCTGTCTGGCGAGCTTGGGCCTTCCACCCGCTGCTTTCGGGACGCATTCCTTCCGCATAGGGGCTGCAACGTCGGCTGCGGCGGCAGGGCTTTCCGCAGCTCAAATCCAGGCGGTGGGGCGATGGAAGTCGTCAAGTTACAGACAATATATTCGCCCCGTTGCATGAGATGTTGGCTTGCGCGTGGTTTTTTGTTTAATTGTAGTTGTTATAATCATGTTGTTACAGTTCAGTACGTTCTTGTGTTGTGCGTTTGTTTGTCTTCCCGTTTTATCCTACTCAGGGATTAGCCACTCGCCGCTGCTGGCATGAGCCGGCAGCGGGGGTCTGGAGTTCTTTTGCGATTTTTTGCCTGACTTGACGGACTGAATTCTAATCCACAATTCGGCTGATCAGTTCTAATCAAAGTCCCTCAGCAGGTTTTTACGCTTTCACCTCCAGCTGAGTTTTTACATGTTTTTCCCATTTTATACCCCCCCACCCCCACCCCGTTTAATTTTTTATTTTAATTTGATTTTCCCATTGTGTGTTTATGTTCTGCTTCAAATTGGCTGGAAGCTTGTGCAGATCGGCTAGGCCGTGACTTCTGCAATAAACGAAAACTCAATTTTTTCTTTTGGCAGATCCTTCAGGTTAATGCATTTCATAAACAATGATATAGATAATTAGTAACCAATTTTACCCCCTTTCCTCCTCTTCAGGTTGGTTTGAAGATGACTTGGCTATCTGGGTGGTTGGCCACTCTTATGTGTATTGGGCCGCCAGGTTTTTGTCCTCGGAGGGGGCTCAGATGTTTCCTAGGGCTTAGGGAGTTCGTTGGCTTGGTTGGCGGGGGATGATGTGCAAAGATCTGAGGAGTAGACTAGTCAGTCAGGCCAGCGAGCATGGAGTCCCTAGGGTGCTGGTTGTCCATCTAGGTGGCAACAACCTGGGGAAGAGGACATCTTTGGAGCTGCGGTGGGCCATGATACAGGATCTGGCCAGTGTGGCCGCAGCATGGACCAATTGTGTCTTGGTGTTCTCCTTGATGGTGCCAAGGTTGAGTTGGCGAGGTGTGGCGGATGGTCGCCTGATTGATGAGGCCAGACAGAAGGTGAATGGGGCGGTGGCGAAGTGGGTGTTGTCCCACGGAGGCAAAGTAGTTCGCCACCCTAGGATTCGGTTCCGAGACAGTCACCTTTTTCGGCCTGATGGTGCGCATCTATCCAATGAGGGGATGATGCTTTACCTGGAGGATCTGTGTCTAGTGTTGCAGGAGTTAGGGTGAGGTTATGGTGGCGGTGCGAAGACTATGGGGAAGAGTCTTTCGCTGTTGGCGGAAAAGAACGGCAGTTTGTAGTTGTATGGTAAGCTGTAGTGATTTACAGTTTGGTGTGGTTTAGGTGCACTCACCTCCATCGACTTTTTGGCCGCTCGACCACCCGCCCGGGGGCAGCGGCAGGGCACCCATCAGGGTGGGTAGTCACTGTGGTGGTCTGAGTTGGGCACCTATTACCGATTTGATAGTTTGTAGTTAAATTAGGATGGTTTTGAATTTTAACATTTTAAGGTTAGCGTCAGTTTAATAGAGCCGTTCTTTTTTCTGCCACCATATGCCGGCTGAATCGGCATGTTAACAAAGTTTTCATTTACAGGTTTGCTATGGGTCAAATAAATAGCTAGCAATTTTTCTGCCAAATTCAAGTCTCCGTGTCTTTATTTCTTGGTATTAGAGGTAATGAATGCTTTACTTTAAATGAAGGAGTCCACCAAGTATCACTAGGATGTTTAAGGGCACTTACCAAATGTATATTTGGGCAGGTAAACATCCCAGGATTTCACTGTTGAAATTACTGCTAGGAGGTATTAACCTTCTGAGTATTCAAGATTATGCCCTAGTGTCAAATTTAAGGTACAAAGGGGGTCATTCTGAGTTGATCGCACGCTGCAACTTTTTGCTGCCGTGCGATCAACTAGATGCCACCTATGGGGGAGTATTTTTTTGCATAGCAAGGATGCGATCGCTTGTGCCGCTGAGCTATGCAAAAACATTATGTGCAGTTTCTAAGTAGGTCCTGACTTACTCACCCGCTGCGATGTCTTCAGCCCGTCAGGTCCCGGAATTGAAATTGAAATCTAAATTGCAGTGTAAAAATAAAGCAGCCAGTATTTACCCTGCACAGAAACAAAATAACCCACCCAAATCCAACTCTTTGTGCACATGTCACATCTGCCCCACCTGCACTGCACATGGGAGGTCATTCCGAGTTGTTCGCTCGCAAGGCGATTTTAGCAGAGTTGCTCACGCTAAGCCGCCGCCTACTGGAAGTGAATCTTAGCATCTTAAAATTGCGCACAAAGTATTCGCAATATTGCGATTACAAACTTCTTAGCAGTTTCTGAGTAGCTTCAGACTTACTCGGCATCTGCGATCAGTTCAGTGCTTGTCGTTCCAGGTTTGACGTCACAAACACACCCAGCGTTCGCCCAGACACTCCCCCGTTTCTCCGGCCACTCCTGCGTTTTTTCCGGAAACGGTAGCGTTTTTCCCCACACGCCCATAAAACGGCCTGTTTCCGCCCAGAAACACCCATTTCCTGTCAATCACACTACGATCGCCTGAGCGATGAAAAAGCTGTGAGTAAAAATCCTAACTTCATAGCAAAATTACTTGTCGCAGTGCGGACATTGGCCCTCATTCCGAGTTGTTCGCTCGGAGATTTTCATCGCATCGCAGTGAGAATTCTCTTAGTGCGCATGCGCAATGTTCGCACTGCGCATGCGCCAAGTAACTTTACTAAGAAGAAAGTATTTTTACTCACGGCTTTTTCTTCGCTCCGGCGATCGTAGTATGATTGACAGGAAATGGGTGTTACTGGGCGGAAACACGGCGTTTTATGGGCGTGTGGCTGAAAACGCTACCGTTTCCGGAAAAAACGCAGGAGTGGCCGGAGAAACGGTGGGAGTGCCTGGACGAACGCTGGGTGTGTTTGTGACGTCAGCCAGGACCGAAAAGCACAGAACTGATCGCACAGGCAGAGTAAGTCTGAAGCTACTCTAAAACTGCTAACTCGTTTGTGATCGCAATATTGCGAATACATCGGTCGCACATTTAAGAAGCTAAGATACACTCCCAGTAGGCGGCGGCTTAGCGTGTGTAACTCTGCTACATTCGCCTTGCGAGCGAACAACTCGGAATGAGGGCCATTGCGCATGCGCACTAAGCGGAAAATCGCTGCGATGCAATGAAATTTACCGAGCGAACAACTCGGAATGACCACCATGGTTTTGCACAACTGCTAACAAACTTGCTGCTGCGATCAACTCAGAATTACCCCCACAGTCCAATCATTTTGGAATGAAATACTGTCTTATATTACTAATACCTTAAGCATACCATTCACAGTGAATGTTTCTTGGGCTTTATGGAACCATTATTCTTCCTCCCGACCCCTAGAGCTACCTGTTTGTGCTCAGCGCTTATTGGCCAAAGTAGCTGCGGTAGCTAAAAAGTTATTCTCTCAAAATGGATACATTCTGAATGTATATCCTTACAATGTATGCTCCCTAGACTTAACTATATATTGTTACAGTGTTAAATGGGTTGCTCAGAGGTACTGCAGGTGAGAGACATAACAGCAGCACTCCTGGCCGCCCAAAGGTACTGCAGTCCAGAACATCATAGATGGCAGAGGGGTAAATTTACTAAGATGAGAGTTCTATTTAAGATGGGATGTTGCCCATAGCAACCAATCAGATTCCAGATACCATCTTCTAGAAGGTGCTAGATAAATGAGAAGTAGAAACTGATTGGTTGCTGTGGATAACATCCCATCTTAAATAGAACTCCCATTTTAGTAAATTTAGCCCAGAGTTGTAGCATATATACAGTATCAAATGGATTGGGTTGAGTGTTCACTAGATATTGAATCACGAGCGCAAACATTTTTTTGATACTTGGCTGTCATATATTCTTTCATTTCCTGTAATACAGTTGTGTTTTTGCACAAAAGCACAATCAAAACAAGGAATAGCAGCATATTTTAGAAACCAACTCTTAGTACTCTATGTGCTGGTATTGCCAGTTATAATTAGTTGGTGGTGCACCAAGGATGCAGTAGAACACTACTGATTAGTCAATACGCTAGAGACAAGAAAGAAAGACCCTTTTTTGGCGCACTCGTTAAGAAAGAGAAATAATGTATAGATTAAAACCTAACTTTTCATTTAATCCATATAAAAAGATTATTTGACAAAAAATGTTTATCCCCTTGTCCACTGTACTATACAGAAATACGTACTCAAGTCATTTGAATGTACATGGTGAACAGATAATCAGGGGAAAAAAATATATATATAATTTTCTGACATAAAACTAATTCAGGCACAATAGCCTAATATGCAGCAGGATGCCAATATGTCCCTGTAATTGGGAATTGGACAACGGCGCCCTCTAGGGTATATTAAATATCATATACCTTAATCTACGAACAGTACTGGAAAATAATTTCATGTTCAAAATTCTAGTCTGACCAACATTAACATATGGTGATAGATATAAGAAAACAATTATAGGAAAAGAGAGAATTCAAGGAAAATGTATGAATTTGCTGTCAACATTAGACTGGATTATAAATTCTCAAAAACCTACAGTACTACCCCGGATATTCTCTGGGGGTCACCCTCCAGGTACTGATCCGGCCCAACACTTTATTGCTTCCAAGATCAGATGAGATTGGGCATTTTAAAATTGCCTTCAGTTTCTCTAAAGGGTCCTACACATTGGCCGATCCGCCGCCAAACTGCCCGACGGCGGATACGGCCGACGGGTGACCCGGCGGCGGGGGGGCAGTGACGTGGGAAGTGAAGTTTCGTCACTCCCCCTGTCACGTGGCTCCATTGAAGTGCAGGCAAATAAGGACGAGATCGTCCATGTTGGCCTGCATGCACAGCCGACGGGGGACCAGCGATGAAAGAGCGCGGGGCCGCACATCGTTCATCGCTGGAGCCTCCACACTGAAAGATATGAACGAGTTCTCGTTCATTTATGAACAAGATCGTTCATATCTTTGGCTGATGTCGGCCAATGTGTAGGGCCTATAACCCTCTCTGTAACTGACTTTGACGCACATATTTAAACCAACCAAAAATCCATTCCCAGGTTTTCAACTGTAAAATGGTGGCTACTCATTGATTCCTTTCAACTGACTCTAGGGGGTACATTTACTAAAGTGTTTACTGAGGTCATGGGTTCAATTCCCACCATGGCCCTAACTGCCACACCGCAGCTCCCAGCAGCCACAGCAACTGCTCAAGAGCTCAGGAGCAGGAGACATGACCAGTTAGGTGGTGAGACCAATGACAGTTAGGAGAAGGAGGTGGTTGGTGAGAGTTGAGCTGAGGTAATCTTGAGAGGAGAGCTATGCCATCAGGTGTGTGCTGAGGCGGCGTGGGGGTGACGGAGGAGATGGAGGCAGACCTTCGTCCCACAAGGGTGGTCAGAGCGATAGCTTTACCCCCATGCAAGGCAAGTCTGGGGGTGCAGATGTAATAAGAGTGACCTCAGCAGCTTCCATAGCTGCAGTAGGTGAAGCTTTATCTGGAGCCCCGCCAGTTGGTAGTGCCTCAGAGTGGACCAGGCCTCCCCAATTAAGGCAAGAGGTGGGCAGCAGTAACAAAGGGATAGCCCGTGGGAGCAGATTGTCCGGGAAGATACCCAGTATCCAGTGGCGTAAGTTTGTCCCAGTTGCCCGGAGGCAAGAAAGATATTGGTGCCCCCCGTATAAATATATATATATTTATTTGCTCCTACATAGCAAGCCTGCAGAGTCTAACTACATGAAGCTACTACAAAACCGTTGCAACTAGGTGGAACTATGTAGGGGTCCAGCCACACACTACATAGATCTGCTCAGTCACTCACAATGCTGATCATTTCTCTGACAATTAATTTGCAAGTGTCATATCCAGGTTTAGAACCCACAACCTATTACACTGGAAGCATGCGCCTTACTGGTGGAGATATTTGCTGCTGTACAGGAAGTATGAGAATTCTAACTATATGAAGTTACTTGCAATTGTCAGAGAAATAACTTCATATAGTTAGAATTCTCATACTTCCTTTATAGGAGCAAATAGTTTCATCAGTAAGGTGTCTGCTTCCAGTGTACCTATAATAAAGAGGGTGTGATTTGTAAGGTGCAGTGACTAGTGGGGAAGTCGGCTACGGAAGAGATACCGGCTGCTGTCAATTAACTTTTGATTGATTAATGTAGCTGAACACACGGAACAGGAGGAGAGGTGCCCCCCTTCAAAGCAGGAGCCCTGCGGCAGCTGACTCCGGTGCCTCCCAGATTTCTGCCTCTGCCAGTATCCCACACTGACAGCTACGGACAGCATGGAGACCTAACACAGACACTTGGAAAGGTATAACTGTGATTTACCTTAGCACCACATAGTAGGAGCCATCACAGCTCAGCAGGCACTGGCTATACAGGGAGTCAAAACAGCACCTGTAGCATTCTGCATGCAATGGGAAATTTGCTCGGTAACATTTGCCTAATTCCATTCATCCCTATTGGAGACAGGACACCTATCCTAACGTGCACATCTATAAAATACTCAGCTGAACTTTGTGATTTAAAGTTATTGGGGATATTTATAGTACCGAGTAGTGTAAAGGGGGGTACTCACGGAGCGATATTGTAAGCAATCTGACTAGATTGCTTAGAACTTGAGCATTATCGCTCAGTGTGTAACCCCCTACAGCAATAGCGCCCCCCCGTCTCGCAATAATGGGGCAACAACTGAAGATTGCCCCGCAATCTCCCATCACTTTAGATGGGAGATCGGGCACAATAAAACAATTAAATTCCCCCCATAGTGCCCCTTACACATGCTGTACATTATTAATGCATTTATACACATGACACACACAATGTCCCTTACACATATGCCAAACACTATTGCACAACCAACGCATTAGCACACAGCACTCACACGGCCGATAACACTGTGACCTTTACCTCTGCTTGGATACAGATTTGTCCTCATACTTCTCGCCTCAATACGGATATGCCTTGTGTGAGTCAACTGGCAGCTCCCGGCCAACTCTGCTAATGTTTGGTGCATTTATTTGCCAAAAATGCATTTTATTTGCATTGCTAGGATGCACAAGCAGCTTCTGCTGATTAAAATGATATGCGGCATGCCTATATTCTGCGTGCGACTGTGTCTGCATATGAAATGCTACGTTACAGTGATTTCCAGGAATACACTGTAACGTAGCATTTCGTATGTCACACACAGAATATAGGCATGCTGCATATCATTTTAATCAGCAGAAGCTGCTTGTGCCCCTAGGCATTTCAAATACCATAGGCATCTGTCTAGTTTGCCTATGCCTAGGGCCAGCTTTGATGGCACCAATACAGAAATAACCCAGATTGGCACCACGGTGAGAAAAGGGTCTATCCCGTGAATGTGTTCCAAATCCTGGGTCAGACATAGAACTTAGGTGTACAAGGGTTATTAGCCAAACCAAAAGTTTGGGATGGTAGATACTGCTTGATTAACACATTAATTATACAACAAATAGATCTCACCTCTACAATAGTATTTGGTCTGCACTTGATTATTATTGGAAAAATAATATCCAATGAAATAAATTAGTAATATTCAATTGTTTATTTACCACAGTAAGATAATATATTTTATGATTTCTTGCAAATAATCTCCTTGTTACACAAATTACTTTAGGACTTTGATGCAGGAATTCTTGTAGACATAGAATGCAGCATACAGGGGCTCAGTGAAGGTGGCGGAGAAGGTGTGTAAGTGTCTGATGGGGTCACACAGCTGATAGAAGGACAGACGCCCGGCCTCATAGTCCAGGTAGATTCTTACTGTCTGCACTGGAGAATCTGGAGTTATTTTTTTATGTACATTGTTATGACGGGCTCCAGGTTTGTCAATAAAGTACAGAGCCCAGGACTTGTTATTATAACCAATGTATGATTCATTACCATTTTTCTTTCTCTCTATACTGTGACCGGCCACCCCTATCAGCCATTTCTCTGCTGCACTTACATCCACTTCCCAGTAATGTCTCCCAGATGAGAAGCTACAGGAGCTTAACAACTGCCGGACTATAAACCTCTCTGGTCCATCTGGTCTGTGCTTATATACATCAGTATAAGATGCAGATCTGCGATCCTCTGATATAATAATGTAATTACTGGCTGTCTTTATATCCAGTAATATGTCTGCTTTCTCCATCACTGAGAGCTGTCTCTTTCTCTGTAGATCCATCAGATTATCAGACAAGTGTAAAAGTCCCTTCTGTAACATCTGTGAGATTATTCCCTCATCCACACATCCAGCAACTCTTACATCACTGGTGACATCACAGCTCCTGTGACTGATGACATCACTCTCTGGTTCTTCCTTCAGGACAGTTAATGGATCAGTGATATTATATATCTCCTCAATGCTACTAATCTTCCTGGACAGCTCATCCTTCTGTTTCTCCAGCTGTGTGATCAGATCAGAGACTGAGAGTGACATCTGCTCTTCCTGTCTGGAGATCTCACCCAGGACCTCCCTCTCCAGGGTGTCTAACTTCTCCCTGATGTCTCTAAACAGATCAGTGACTCTCTCAGTGACACTGGCGGCTTTCCCCTTCTCCTCTCTCCTGTGATCCTGCAGACGCTGCACTCTCCTCTCATTCTCCTTAATCTCAGACTTCAGGGTCTCAGTAACAGATCTCAGTGTCTCTTTTTTCTTCTCAGAGGCCACATTCAGAAGCTCCACGTGGTGACCCCGGTGGTCTCCGGCCACCCAGCAGGATATACAGATAGCAGCTGAGTCCTCAGAGCAGTAATACTTCACCATCTCCTTGTGTACGGAGCATTTTCTGTCCTCAAGGGAAACAGTGGGTTCAGATAAAACATGTTCAGCAGATTTACTGTGTTTGCTCAAGTGTGTGTCACAAAATGAAGCGTCACACTGCAGACATGTTTTAGTAGCCGGCACAGGAGAGTCACAGTAAGTACAGAAGATTGGGGTCTCCTCCGGCTCTGGGTGACTACATAGGAAACGTTCCACAATGTTACTCAGCTTCCTTTTCTTCTCCAGTGCCGGGCGTTCCTGATACTCTGCCCTGCATTCCGGACAGGAATATCCACCAGCCCCCTCCTGTGTATCCAGCACCTTCATAATACAGTCCTGGCAGAAAATGTGGCCACATCTCAGGGATACAGGGTCTGTGTAAGTGCTCAGGCAGATGGAGCAGCTCAGCTCAGCTCCCAGGTCTGCAGACGCCATTCCAGACCCTCCAACATGACCCGCCCCACTAGGTACAAAATGCTCTGTTCCTGGACTTCCCTCTTAATTTATGATTTCCATCACCTGTGTTGAACTAGTTCAATGATAAGAAAGCTGTTTCTTCACAGGTGATGGCAATAATAAATTAAGAGGGAAGTCCAGAAACAGAGCATTTTGTACCTAGTGGGGCGGGTCATGTTGGAGGGTATGCCATTCTAGGAAACAGGAAGAAATGAAACTAAACTTTCTTACAATACAGATCAGTGCAGAGGGAGGGGCTGAGCAGTAACGTCCACAGACAGGGATATGTGATGAAAGTGAAAGTGTGCATCTGGGAATGTTCCAAGAGAAACTATTTGCTGGGGGGTTTTCAGAAAAAATATCCCCCTGCTAGAACTGCTGCATTCCTCTTATCACTATCACCACCTCTTGATGGTGATAGCTGAAAGACCATGCAAAATGTTTCATCCAAATAAACACTTCATAATAAAAATAATGGGCCTAATTCAGACCAGAGTTGCCGACTTCTGGGCTGCTCTCTCCGGGAGAGAGCAGCCCGTCGGCTCAGCAGGGGGCGGGGCGGGCCTGAGATGCCGTGCAGGGGGTGGGCCAGAGGCGTAACGGGGGCGGGGCTTCTGACGGGATCGTTTAAGCCACGCCCCCTGCTGTGTAATGCCGCGATTACCGGCATTATACAGCAGGGGGCGTGGTTACGATGACGCGATTCAACAAGAATCGCGTCATCACCTGCCCGGACCGCCCACTTTACTCGTTAAGTGGGCGGCCGGGCAGAGGGGGACCCCTGTGACCGGGAGACTTGCCTGCTCTTCCGGGGGGCCGGGAGGGTCACCCGTTTTTCGGGAGCCTCCCGCCCATTCCGGGAGGGTAGGCAAGTATGATTCAGACTGGATTGTTTCAGCGGCAGCGATCACAGTCTGAAGCCCTATGCGGGAGCCCAGTGAGATGCTAAAAGCATCTCAGGGCTGCGATCGCCTCTGCCTGATTGCCAGGCAGAGGCGGGGGCGGGGTGGGAGGGTGCGTGCCAACGGCGTTAGAACGCCGTTGGTGGGGAGCAGTCCGGACAACGCAGGCATGTTCAGACCATTGCGGGGGTGGGCTGCAATGGTTGCATGATGTCACATGCAGCTGCTAGCGCGCAAGCAGGGAGCTACTCACCGGGTGCGATGCTTTCGCACCCGTGCGGGGGTGCAGAGCCAAACATGCAGGGTGGACTAGTCCTGTGCTGGGCGTCCCCCCGTACGTCTGAGAAAATGATCGTAGAAGTGCTAAAGTTAGCACATCTATGATCAGATCTAAATTGCCCACAAAGATTGATACATTTTCTAAAGTTTAAAAAATGTTAACAAATAATATAAATACAGTATACAAACACGGAACTAGACACCAGCCCGGGCTCCCAATTCCACTGTGCACGTTGTGCGATCTGAAAGAGCCGGGTCACATATGCATAGATGGAGGCAGAACTGGCTGGTAAAGCGGTGAGACTCCACTCACTGCTGCCAGGCACTACTGGTGGGGTGTTGAGTATCACTCACCTGCAAATGATAATCAAGATTTTCAATCGATGGAATAAGCAGAGATAGAAAATATTTGTTATTTCCGAATATTTAGGAAAAAAATCACAGTATTGGATAACATAGGGCTGATTTAGAGATGGACGCCGATGAGACGGCATCTTCTGCCACGGGCGATTCTAAGTTTTTATGCTAAAACTGAGTCAGATTTTCAAACAACTGTTTGTAACGTCATTTCCATCACTTACACCCCTTTCAGACCGCCACCTATGAACACGGGTTATTGGCACAGGAGTGCGCATAACCCGTGTTCTGGTGCGGTCTGGAAGGTGCAAGGGTTGAAATACCGGGCTGAGCGACCCGCTATTTTAACCCTGGTCACAAGCAGGGTTGAACTCGTGTTCAACGCGGCTCACTGTGCAGTGTGAACGGGAGCCGGGTCGATGCGACCCGTTTCCCGTTCACTCTCTGTGTACGGTCAGCGCTTGGAGATCATGTGATCTCCAAGCGCCGCCCCTGCTGCGTCACCGCTGACATCACCAACCCAGCAATATGCCAGGTTGCAGACAGCGGCAGTGGGGTGACTGAGGCGGATCGCACACTGGGAGCTCCCGTGACAAGCTCCTGGGTGCTACCCGCCTCAGGTGGTCTGAAAAGGGTATAAGTGTATAATGACACCGGTGGCACGATCAAAACTCGGACCAGCCCTAAGGCAGGTGAAGTTTCTCCGGCTGAGTATGGCGCACTATGTGAGTGGCTGTCTATCTCTGGGTGCAGGCGCTTTCAGCAACACACTGACATCGGCTCCGCCACCCCCTGTTACTGCCCACTAGGAACATCCAGTAAAATTCTCAGACTCCGCATCCAATCCTGTGCGCAGACAATCCTGATGCATGTACTGTGCGGCTCAGACACATGCGCAGACTTAGAGCATTAGCCATTTGTGTGCATTTTATGTAATACAAGGAAGTTATTGTGTGATACCGGCAGCTGCAGGACCCTGCGGACACCGGCAGGGCTGTAACTAGGTATGTGCGGAGTGTGCCCCGCACATAGGGTCTAACTCAGACCTGATCGCTAGGCTGCGTTTTCGTACAGCGGGTGATCAGGTCTAAACTGCGCAGGCGTATGCACCGCAATGTGCAGGCGCGTCACACGGGTACAAAGCGGATCACTGCCCAGCGATGGATTGTGCGAAGAATCAATTCGCACGGGCGTTCGCAAGCAGATTGAAAGGAAGAAGCCATTTGTGGGTGGTGTAAAGATACAGACGGGCTAAAACTGTATTTATGGCGTTTCAATCTTTATAGCGTTTAAAGTACTTTTTATTCCTTTTGTTCTATTATCTATCTGGCTCGTGTCACTATTACCCCATGTGTGTGCTCATTCATTAGCCTATATATTCTGAACTATAAACTTACTCAGGTAAATAATAGTAAATACAGGTGTGCTGTGACCTGGCACCTAGTGCTGTCATGTTATGTTATTGTAGGAGGATGCCATTCAGTGTATGAGGTTACAAGTTATCATGGATAATCCTGTTTAACCCATCTATTATCCTTATACGGTCACACAGGAAATTAATTTGAGGGCCAGGTAATGTCTCTCTGAAGATGCTCCTCCACAGGGGACAATCAGGACCTAAACCAATTTCCCTGTCATTGTTCCTTCTGTTTACTGACAACTCGGAGCCTGACCCAGCATGTGGTCAGCAGGAGAAGGCCAGCTGTGGGAGGGAGGAGGGGGATACCTGAAATGGGATCCCACCAATCAGGAACCTGTTTATCCCTCCCAGGTGAGCGCGGCATGATGGGCATTTGGAAGGTTTTAAAAGAGGTTGCGCAGGTCAGCTCCGGATGTTAGTTGCAGGACTATGGCTAAGGGGTGATTCTCTGCCAGGGTACCTTGTGGAACGCATCACCAGAGCTGTGTGGACTTATACGTATATTCTCCTGTGGACTAATCTGCTATCACTGCTGTGTGGACTCAATGATAGTGCTGCTGTGTGGACCTGTTTATCTGTAACTGCTGTGTGGAATTGCTGTGGACCTAAATCCTCTACTGAGACTTACTATCTGGACTGGTACCTGTATACTGTTTCTGGGCTATATTTACTTCTGTTTCCTGTGTGATATCTATTCCTGTGTGCGGTGAGAAATAAACCATCACTTTGGTTTTATCGGCTCTGTGTCTGAGTGATTGCAAGAACCCGGTATCCTCACAGGTGGTTACTGACCGTTTTCTGGGAGTGGTTGGAAAAACGCAGGCGTGTCCATGCGTTTGCAGGGAGGGTTCCTGATGTCAATTCCGGTCCCAGACAGGCTGAAGTGATCGCAGCGGCTGAGTAAGTCCTGGGCTACTCAGAGACTGCACAAAATCTGTTTGTACAGCTCTGCTACACATGCGTTTGCACACTTGCAAAGCGAAAATACACTCCCCTATGGACGGCGACTATGCAAACGCAGGACTGCAAAAAAAACCCTAGCGAGCGAACAGGTCTGAATTAGCCCCATACTGTTGCAGGCTTAACTTTAGTTTCTCAGAGTTTGTCTCCTGGGGTTTCAGAGGTGGCTTATTTGTGTAGGGGGATCCCGGACGCTCTCTTGTGCTTCTGGCCCTGAATATTTCTCAATATTTTGGCTGACTCTGATGGCTGTGGACAATGATCCTATTACTGTCCTAATCCTAATATTTGACATGATGCTCTTGAGTCTTTTATTAAAAGAGTGTCTGAAATTAAGATGTTTAATAGGAGGGAGGAGGTCACGGTTGAACAGTCCTGTCAGCAATTGGGGGCACAGTATATTTTGACTCAGGCTTCTATGGACTGTGATCTGTGGTTGGAGGCTCAGAGGGAGTGGTCAGACTAACTCTTTGATAAATCCAAACGTAGGTTGCTGTTCTCTTGACATACAGTATGCAATATTCTCAAGCCGAGATAGGGGGCAGTTATCTGGTGTTTTTAGCTAAGGAAGATTCTGATAGCCGGAACATTCCAGTGATTCCTAATCAACAAGGTCAACCATGTCATTCCGGACCAGAAATTACAGGATACACCTCTAGGGTCTCCAACACTGCTGCACAGCTTCAATAATATCTGGCACAGGCTACTTTGCCTTGTCTATCCCGGGAAGCTAATGACTTCCTAGAGGCTCCTTTCATGCTGGAGGAAGTGGAGGCTGTGGTCTCTTCATTTCCAGCCTCTAAGGCTCCTGGATGTGATGGGATTCCTGTGGAGGTGGATAAGAAGTTTAAATACTTTTTTATCCCCCATTTACTATAAGTATTTAATTATTTGTATGAATAGGGCTCCATTCCACCCTCTATATCTGAAGCTATCATTATAGTATTGGCCAAACCTGGGAAAGATCCCACTCTCCGTGAATCTTATAGGCCCAGGGTTTACTCTGGGAAAGTCTACAGCTCAGAATCTTTGGAGATTGTTTTATCACTTGCACAGCAGGGATTTGGTTGGGTCGGGGGCTGTGGTGGTGTCCTTGGATGCTGCTAAGGCTTTCAACTTGGTCAAATGGTGCTATCTCTGGGAGGTGCTCCTTAAATTTGCTTTTGTTATTTGTTTATCCATTGGATTCAGTTGCTGTCCTCTTTCCCGGCAGCCAGAGTCTCAGATAATGGTTATACTTCGGCCTTATTTCCACTTGTTACAGAGACCCATCAGGGTTGTCCTCTGTCACTCGCACTCTTTGCTATTGCCATTGAGCCCCTGGCCAGTCTTTTGTGCAGTGATCTTGACGATCGTGTACTCAGAGTTGGGGTGGTGGAGGATGTTGTAGCATTATATTCTGATCACATGCTCTTATTCTTAGCAGACGCTGATGACTCTCTCGAGTCAGTATTGACTATTGTAAAGGCCTATGGGGTTTTCTCTGGGTTACTTATTATTAATTGGGATATGTCTAATAGTATCCCAATATTAGGCAGTTTGCAAGACATTGAGCAATCCCTTTGTCCCTTACAGTGGACTTTACAGTTTAAGTACCTGGGAGTTTGGTTTACGCCTCAAGCCTCAGATTACGTGACTCATAATATAGATTTCCTTACATCTAATTTCAAAGTGTGAGCCCATACATAGAAGAAATTGCCCCTGACAGTTGTGGGTCGCATTAACTGGTTTAAAATGTCCATCCAAACTAAATACTTATATCTTCTGCAGCACTTTGTTGTTTACATTCCTAATAGAGTGTGTTCTGGAATCGACAGTATATGGTCTACCTTTATTTGGGGGAATAAGCCAGCTAGGGTGGCCATCAAAACCTTGTACAAGTCTAAGGCTTCAGTGGTTTAGGCCTCCCCAATCTAAGCTTGTATTACATTGCCACACAATTGGCTCCCCTGTCTAGCTGGGCCAGTGAGACTGAGGGTTCAACGTTGGTGGAACTTTTGACCGAGCGTGTGGGGTACTCCTTTTCTCCTATGCAATTTCTGCTTTCAGACTCCTCCGGGTCCTCCTGTTCCCTCCCACAATCCAAAAATATACTAGCAGGTTAATTGAATCCCAAAGAAAAATTAACCCTAGTGTGAATGTGTTTGCGTGTACATGTGGTAGGGAATATAGATTGTAAGCTCCATTGGGGAAGGGACTGATTTGAATGGCCAAATATTCTCTCTGTAAAATGCTGCGGAATATGTGTGCGCCAGGGACGTGCAGTCAGGGGAGGCAGGGGAGGCAGTGCCTCCTCTGTCATAATGATTAAAATAATAAAAAGAAGATATTTATAACAGAGTCTGTTATAAAAATCTTTTTTCATTATTTTAATAATTCTCCCCCCCCCCCCCCCCGTGGCTGCTTGTGAGGGTGGGCGGCAGCGGGAGAGGTGCCTCCCGCTGCTAACATTAAAACACCGGGCAGCGGGGGGCGGGCAGGGGGCGGGGCGCAGCAATGGGCTGTGAAAGCCCATTGAAAATGAATGGACAAGCGGCACCTATACTGGTGCCGCAATGACAGGGGCGTGCGATGAATGCACGCCCCTGTCAGTGTCCAGATGTGATTGGCCCAGCGGATCCAGTGCTGGATTCGCTGTCCAATCACCCCCTTCCCGGCTGCAGCAGGCGCCGTGGGCTGTGTGGGCGCCCGCTGCAGCCAGCGTCGCTACTATGGGAGAGACGTCATGAGTCATGACGTCTCTCCCGTAGTACAGAAGAGACGAGCCGGCGGCGGACGGACGGAGGACAGCGCTACAGGAGAGGTAAGTATGTGTGTGTGTTTTTTTTTTGTTTTTTGTTTTTTCTTTGTGTTGGGGCACAGCAAGAGGGGCACAACAACTGGGGGGGTACAGCAACTGGGGGGCACAACAACTGGGGGCACAACAAGGGGCACAGCAAGAGGGGCACAGCAACTGGGGGGGCACAACAACGAGGGGCACAACAACGAGGGGCACAGCAACAGGGGCACAACAACAAGGGGCACAGCAAAAAGGGGCACAGCAACTGGGGGGCACTACAACTGGGGGCACAACAAGGGGCACAGCAAGAGGGGCACAGAAACTGGGGGGGCACAACAACGAGGGGCACAGCAACTGGGGGGGCACAACAACAAGGGGCACAGCAACAAGGGGCACAGCAACTGGGGGGCACTACAACTGGGGGCACAGCAACAGGGGCACAGCAACTGGGGAGCACAACAACAAGGGGCACAGCTATAAGGGGCACAATTACAAGGGGCACAGCAACTGGGGGGCACAATTACAAGGAGCACAGCAACTGGGGACACAGCAACTGGGGGGCACAACTACAAGGGGCACAGCAATTGGGGGGCTCAACTAACTGGGGGCACAATTACAGGGGTCACAGCTACTGGGGGCAAAGCGATTGGGGGCACAGCGACAGGGGGCACAACTACTTCGGGCACAGCTAGGGGCAAAGCTACAAGGGGCACAGCGACTGGGGTCACAACTACTGGGGGCACAGCGACTGGGGGCACAACTACAAGGGGCACAGTAACAGGGGCACAGCAACTGGGGGGCACAACAACAAGGGGCACAGCAACAGGGGCACAGCACCTGGGGGGCGCAACAACAAGGGGCACAGCAACTGGGGGGCGCAACAACAAGGGGCACAGCAACAGGGGCACATCAACAAGGGGCACAGCAACTGGGGGGGCACAACAACAAGGGGCACAGCAACAGGGGCACAACAAGGGGCACAGCTATAAGGGGCACAAGTACAAGGGGCACAGCAACTGGGGGGCACAGCCACAAGGGGCACAGCGACTCGGGGCACAACTACAGGGGTCACAACTACTCGGGGCACTGCTACTGGGGGCACTGCTACAGGGGGCAAAGCTACTAGAGGTATAGCTACTAGGCTCACAACTATTGGGGGAGACTGCTCCATTATCCCAGCTAGCAGCAGCACTCTCCCCTGTCTGTGCTAACGTCTTCCCGCATCAGCAGTGCATAATATTCATTCATTTCTCTCTCTCCTCCTGTGGATTACTTTGTTTGTAAGTATAATTTTCATTTTTACAGATACCGGCCCTATTGGATTCTACTGGACAAGTGGACGTGACCGGCGTGGGATGTAGGTAAGTATGTGTGAGTGTGTAAGTGTGTTTTAATAAATTTTTACTTTCACGTTGTGTGTTGTGTTTTTATTTGGGTATTTTTTTTTGTAGAACTACAGATACCAGCGGGCCCGTTATTTCCCCGCATGCTGGCACTTGAGGTTCTCCAAGTACCAGCAAGCGGGGGAGGCTTGCTGGGCCTTGTAGTTCCACAACAAAAAACAATATTCTTTTTTATACACACTTATGGCTATTAGCCCGGCACCCACCGCCCAGGGGTGCTGGGGACAGCCTCGGGCTGCACCCCTGGCCCTTGGGTGCCTGGAGGGGGGGACCTCTTGATTTAAGGGGTCCCCACTCCTCCAGGGAACCCCAGCCAGGGGTGACTAGTTGGGGGGGTAATGCCACGGCCGCAGGGACCTACATAAATGTGTCCCCCAGCTGTGGCATTATGTCCCTGGCTAGTGGAGTCCGGTGCTGGTTTTAAAAATACGGGGGACCCCTACATCTTTTGTCCCCCGTATTTTTGGAACCAGGACCGGTCTAAGAGCCCGGTGCTGGTTGTCTAAATACGGGGAACCCCTGTCCAATTTTTTCCCAGTATTTAAACAACCAGGACCGGCTCAAAGAGCCCGAGGCTGGTTATACTTAGGAAGGGGGACCTCACGCATTTTTTTTTTTTAACCCATTCAGATCCTTCTCCATTAAGTTAATGGAAGCCCTGGACAACAAAATTGCATTCATGTCCTCCTCCCACTCCCTTCCCAAACACTAATTTTTATTTTTTTCTATAAAAATGTACAATATATCACAAGTATGATGAGCAGACAGGCAGCGGGCATTGGCGGCATCGGACTGAGGTGCAAATTAGTGGCGGAGGGCTGGGTCAGTTGATGGTGGGCTAGTTTGTAAGCCATTGGCGGTGGCAGCAGGCATCGGCTAAGTGGCAGTAGTGGGCATTGGCTCGGCGGCGGTAGGGGTCATAGGCAGGATTCGGCGGACATTATGGCTGTAGTGCCTCACCAGCCTCTGACCTCACCGCACGCCACTGGTGTGCGCTATATAAATCACTGGTAATAATGGTAATATTTGGATGCTAAAATTATTTCCCTGGGTCAGTTGTTTGGGGAAGGTTTTTGAAGTAATTTTTATAGCTGCAGAGTGAATCTGATATACCTAATACAGTCTTTTTCAGATACCTGCAACTGTGGCATGCGGTGTAGGCTCAATATGGGCGTACCCCTCCCGCTCTGCCACCCTCCTCAGTTATTATTGGTTGGGAGTTTGGGCTCTAGAGGTCAAACTCCACAGTTTATGCTACACTCCAGCCAGACTCTTCCCAGACCTCCTTGATCCCCTCAAACTTAAATAGGAGACGGACATAGGTTCACTCTCTAATGAGCATTGGGTACAAATCCTGGGTTCTATTAAATATACCCCCCTGTGTTAGATACCAGCAGGTGTTTTTTTATATTGTGCACAGGGTATATCGTACAGTATCTTCACAACAAGCTGGCCTGCGGCAGAGCCGGCCCTAACCAATATGATGCCCTAGGCAAGATTTTGGCTGGTGCCCCCTAGCACCGCCGCTAGTTCTGCAGGAGATGCCTGGCATGAGTCAGCTGGCAGCTCTGCTAACATTGGTGCACCATTTATTTATGAAAATGTGTCCTATTTGCATTTATATGTGGCTTGGATGCACAAGCAGCTTTTGCTGATTAAAATGATATGCAGCATGCCTATGTTCTGTGTGCAACTGTGGCTGTATCTGCATACAAAATGCTATATTACAGTGATTTCCAGGACTACACTGCAACACAGCATTTCGTATGCAGATACAGCCTCAGTTACACACAGAGGCCCTCATTCCGAGTTGATCGGTCGCAATGCGATTGTAGCAGAGTTACACACGCTAAGCCGCCGCCTACTGGGAGTGTATCTTAGCATCTTAAAAGTGCGACCGAAGTAATCGCAATATTGCGATCACAAACCTCGTAGCAGTTTTAGAGTAGCTTCAGACTTACTCTGCCTGTGCGATCAGTTCAGTGCTTGTCGTTCCTGGTTGACGTCACAAACACACCCAGCGTTCGCCCAGACACTCCCACCGTTTCTCCGGCCACTCCTGCGTTTTTTCCGGAAACGGTAGCGTTTTCAGCCACACGCCCCTAAAACGCCGTGTTTCCGCCCAGTAACACCCATTTCCTGTCAATCACATTACGATCGCCGGAGCGATGAAAAAGCCGTGAGTAAAAATACTATCTTCATAGCAAAGATACTTGGCGCAGTCGCAGTGCGAATATTGCGCATGCGCACTAAGCGGAATTTCACTGCGATGCGATGAAAAATACCGAGCGAACAACTCGGAATTAGGGCCAGAATATAGGCATGCCGCATATCATTTTAATCAGCAGAAGTTGCTATTGCCCCTAAGCACACCAAATGCCCTAGGCAATTGCCTAGTTTGCCTATGCCTAAGGCCGGCTCTGGCCTGCGGTCTAATGCCACTTGTCCGAATGTGGCATGGAAGACTCAGGCTTTTGGCACCTGTTGTGGGATTGCCCTATGGCAGTGATGGGGAACCTTGGCACTCCAGCTGTTGTTGAACTACACATCCCAGTATGCCCTGCTACAGTTTTAGAATGACCAAATAGCAAAACTGTAGCAGGGCATGCTGGGATGTGTAGTTTAACAACAGCTGGAGGGCCAAGGTTCCCCATCACTGCCCTATGGTGTCTCCCTTCTGGATCAAAATTTAGGGTGATATTCTATCTACGGCCCCCTCTCTTCCTCCATTATCACCGAGAATGAGACACATTCCCTGGTGCTTTACCGCTATACTTTATGCCTTAACAGCATGGCTGTGGTTACTGTGGTGAGGTCTTGTTTGCACCTAATCCTCCTGACCCTTATAAATGGAGCCTTAATATGTGATGTGGCTAAACATGAAAGGCAGCTCTATGTCTCCGTGATAAGTGGGATAGATGGTGTGTTTCATACTTACCTACTTTGCTGCCTCCTCCTCCGGGAGGAGGCAGCGTTGTAGGTGTATAGGGGGCGTGGCCGGCAGCAGGAGAGCCGGTTTGGGGGCGTGGCCGGCAGTGGAATGGACGTTCCGGGGGCGTGGCTTCACGTGTGCGTCATCGTGACTCCGCCCCCCGCTGTGCTGTGCCGATAAACGAGGCACTGCATAGCGGGGGGCGGAGCTATGATGACGCGATTCAGCGCGAATCGCGTCATCAGGACCCCCTCGGGCCGCCCGCACGTTCTCTGCTGCGGGTGGCCGAGGGGGAGAGCGGGAGGCTTGCCCACCTTTCCGGGGGGCCGGGAGGGTCACCCGATTTTCGGGAGCCTCCCGGCCATTCCGGGAGGGTAGGTAAGTATGGTGTGTTTCCAGGCTGGCTAGGGGACAGGGCTCATCAATGGACTCTGACACTATCTGTATTATCATAGTGTTCAGGGTGTGGTGGTGTGTCTCCTTGCCGGCTTTCTACGCCTTGTTATTACCTCGTCTGTTCCTGTGTTTTCTCTAAAGTATATTTGCACACTTGTTTTTGTTTTTTGATAGACGATTTATTTGTGTTATTGTTGTGTCTCTGCGCTCCTTGTAGTACCTGCAATGCACTTTTTGCACTTGTGTTCTGTGTACTTTGCTGATGACGACACATTTATTGTTTCTTTTATTTTGTATTGTTTACAAAACTTTTTTTTATCAAAAAACCTGATTTAAAAAAACAATTTGGCAGAACGTCAGATGCGTGGCATTGTATCTGCACTAATCTGCCATATTTATTAGCAATTATTTATATCAGGAAGACATGTATTTATTTATTTATTTATTTATTTAACTAACAGTTTCTTATATAGCGCAGCATATTCCGTTGCGCTTTACAATTAGAACAACAGTAATAGAACAAAACTGGGTAAAAACAGACAGACATGGAGGTAGGAAGGCCCTGCTCGCAAGCTTACACTCTATATATCATATACCACAGCGCTGTACAGCAAATATTCAGTCGTTCACATCAGTCCCTGCCCCAGCAAAGCTTACACTCCATGGGCCTGTTTCAGAGTGGTACCTTATGATTTACATACTGCGGTCGCTGTGTCTCTATGCCGCAGCATTACTGACACGATGTGGCCATTTGGGGACAGGGAATGGGCGACGACTGCCAACATTCCCAATAACGGAGGCATGTTGACTAGAGATGAGCGGGTTCGGTTTCTCTGAATCCGAACCCGCCAGAACTTCATGTTTTTTTTCACGGGTCCGAGCGACTCGGATCTTCCCGCCTTGCTCGGTTAACCCGAGCGCGCCCGAACGTCATCATGACGCTGTCGGATTCTCGCGAGACTCGGATTCTATATAAGGAGCCGCGCGTCGCCGCCATTTTCACACGTGCATTGAGATTGATAGGGAGAGGACGTGGCTGGCGTCCTCTCCATTTAGATTAGATTTAGAAGAGAGAGAGAGATTGCTGTGATACTGTAGATTAGAAGAGAGTGCAGAGTGCAGACAGAGTTTAGTGACTGACGACCACAGTGACCAGTGACCACCAGAGACAGTGCAGTTGTTTGTTTTATTTAATATATCCGTTCTCTGCCTGAAAAAAACGATACACAGTCACACAGTGACTCAGTCTGTGTGCACTGCTCAGCCCAGTGTGCTGCACATCAATGTATTGTATATAAAGCTTATAATTGTGGGGGAGACTGGGGAGCACTGCAGGTTGTTATAGCAGGAGCCAGGAGTACATGATAAATAATATTATATTAAAATTAAACAGTGCACACTTTTGCTGCAGGAGTGCCACTGCCAGTGTGACTAGTGGTGACCAGTGCCTGACCACCAGTATATTAGTAGTATTGTATACTATCTCTTTATCAACCAGTCTATATTAGCAGCAGACACAGTACAGTGCGGTAGTTCACGGCTGTGGCTACCTCTGTGTCGGCACTCGGCAGGCAGTCCGTCCATCCATAATTGTATTATATACCACCTAACCGTGGTTTTTTTTTTCTTTCTTTATACCGTCGTCATAGTCATACTAGTTGTTACGAGTATACTACTATCTCTTTATCAACCAGTGTACAGTGCGGTAGTTCACGGCTGTGGCTACCTCTGTGTCGGAACTCGGCAGGCAGTCCGTCCATCCATAATTGTATTATAATATATACCACCTAACCGTGGTTTTTTTTTCGTTCTTTATACCGTCGTCATACTAGTTGTTACGAGTATACTACTATCTCTTTATCAACCAGTGTACAGTGCGGTAGTTCACGGCTGTGGCTACCTCTGTGTCGGAACTCGGCAGGCAGTCCGTCCATCCATAATTGTATTATAATATATACCACCTAACCGTGGTTTTTTTTTCGTTCTTTATACCGTCGTCATACTAGTTGTTACGAGTATACTACTATCTCTTTATCAACCAGTGTACAGTGCGGTAGTTCACGGCTGTGGCTACCTCTGTGTCGGCACTCGGCAGGCAGTCCGTCCAACCATAATTGTATTATATACCACCTAACCGTGGTTTTTTTTTCATTCTTTATACCGTCGTCATACTAGTTGTTACGAGTATACTACTATCTCTTTATCAACCAGTGTACAGTGCGGTAGTTCACGGCTGTGGCTACCTCTGTGTCGGCACTCGGCAGGCAGTCCGTCCAACCATAATTGTATTATATACCACCTAACCGTGGTTTTTTTTTCATTCTTTATACCGTCGTCATACTAGTTGTTACGAGTATACTACTATCTCTTTATCAACCAGTGTACAGTGCGGTAGTTCACGGCTGTGGCTACCTCTGTGTCGGCACTCGGCAGCCCATCCATAATTGTATATACCAGTGACCTAACCGTGGTTTTTTTTTCTTTCTTTATACATACATACTAGTTACGAGTATACTATCTCTTTATCAACCAGTCTATATATTAGCAGCAGACACAGTACAGTGCGGTAGTTCACGGCTGTGGCTACCTCTGTGTCGGCACTCGGCAGCCCGTCCATAATTGTATATACCACCTAACCGTGGTTTTTTTTTCTTTCTTTATACATACATACTAGTTACGAGTATACTATCTCTTTATCAACCAGTCTATATATTAGCAGCAGACACAGTACAGTGCGGTAGTTCACGGCTGTGGCTACCTCTGTGTCGGCACTCCGCAGCCCGTCCATAATTGTATATACCAGTGACCTAACCGTGGTTTTTTTTTCTTTCTTTATACATACATACTAGTTACGAGTATACTATCTCTTTATCAACCAGTCTATATATTAGCAGCAGACACAGTACAGTGCGGTAGTTCACGGCTGTGGCTACCTCTGTGTCGGCACTCGGCAGCCCGTCCATAATTGTATATACCAGTGACCTAACCGTGGTTTTTTTTTCTTTCTTTATACATACATACTAGTTACGAGTATACTATCTCTTTATCAACCAGTCTATATATTAGCAGCAGACACAGTACAGTGCGGTAGTTCACGGCTGTGGCTACCTCTGTGTCGGCACTCGGCAGCCCGTCCATAATTGTATATACCAGTGACCTAACCGTGGTTTTTTTTTCTTTCTTTATACATACATACTAGTTACGAGTATACTATCTCTTTATCAACCAGTCTATATATTAGCAGCAGACACAGTACAGTGCGGTAGTTCACGGCTGTGGCTACCTCTGTGTCGGCACTCGGCAGCCCGTCCATAATTGTATACTAGTATCCAATCCATCCATCTGCATTGTTTACCTGAGGTGCCTTTTAGTTGTGCCTATTAAAATATGGAGAACAAAAATGTTGAGGTTCCAAAATTAGGGAAAGATCAAGATCCACTTCCACCTCGTGCTGAAGCTGCTGCCACTAGTCATGGCCGAGACGATGAAATGCCAGCAACGTCGTCTGCCAAGGCCGATGCCCAATGGCATAGTACAGAGCATGTCAAAACCAAAACACCAAATATCAGTAAAAAAAGGACTCCAAAACCTAAAATAAAATTGTCGGAGGAGAAGCGTAAACTTGCCAATATGCCATTTACCACACGGAGTGGCAAGGAACGGCTGAGGCCCTGGCCTATGTTCATGGCTAGTGGTTCAGCTTCACATGAGGATGGAAGCACTCAGCCTCTCGCTAGAAAACTGAAAAGACTCAAGCTGGCAAAAGCACCGCAAAGAACTGTGCGTTCTTTGAAATCCCAAATCCACAAGGAGAGTCCAATTGTGTCGGTTGCGATGCCTGACCTTCCCAACACTGGACGTGAAGAGCATGCGCCTTCCACCATTTGCACGCCCCCTGCAAGTGCTGGAAGGAGCACCCGCAGTCCAGTTCCTGATAGTCAGATTGAAGATGTCAGTGTTGAAGTACACCAGGATGAGGAGGATATGGGTGTTGCTGGCGCTGGGGAGGAAATTGACCAGGAGGATTCTGATGGTGAGGTGGTTTGTTTAAGTCAGGCACCCGGGGAGACACCTGTTGTCCGTGGGAGGAATATGGCCGTTGACATGCCAGGTGAAAATACCAAAAAAATCAGCTCTTCGGTGTGGAGGTATTTCACCAGAAATGCGGACAACAGGTGTCAAGCCGTGTGTTCCCTTTGTCAAGCTGTAATAAGTAGGGGTAAGGACGTTAACCACCTCGGAACATCCTCCCTTATACGTCACCTGCAGCGCATTCATAATAAGTCAGTGACAAGTTCAAAAACTTTGGGTGACAGCGGAAGCAGTCCACTGACCAGTAAATCCCTTCCTCTTGTAACCAAGCTCACGCAAACCACCCCACCAACTCCCTCAGTGTCAATTTCCTCCTTCCCCAGGAATGCCAATAGTCCTGCAGGCCATGTCACTGGCAAGTCTGACGAGTCCTCTCCTGCCTGGGATTCCTCCGATGCATCCTTGCGTGTAACGCCTACTGCTGCTGGCGCTGCTGTTGTTGCCGCTGGGAGTCGATGGTCATCCCAGAGGGGAAGTCGTAAGCCCACTTGTACTACTTCCAGTAAGCAATTGACTGTTCAACAGTCCTTTGCGAGGAAGATGAAATATCACAGCAGTCATCCTACTGCAAAGCGGATAACTGAGTCCTTGACAACTATGTTGGTGTTAGACGTGCGTCCGGTATCCGCCGTTAGTTCACAGGGAACTAGACAATTTATTGAGGCAGTGTGCCCCCGTTACCAAATACCATCTAGGTTCCACTTCTCTAGGCAGGCGATACCGAGAATGTACACGGACGTCAGAAAAAGACTCACCAGTCTCCTAAAAAATGCAGTTGTACCCAATGTCCACTTAACCACGGACATGTGGACAAGTGGAGCAGGGCAGGGTCAGGACTATATGACTGTGACAGCCCACTGGGTAGATGTATGGACTCCCGCCGCAAGAACAGCAGCGGCGGCACCAGTAGCAGCATCTCGCAAACGCCAACTCTTTCCTAGGCAGGCTACGCTTTGTATCACCGCTTTCCAGAATACGCACACAGCTGAAAACCTCTTACGGCAACTGAGGAAGATCATCGCGGAATGGCTTACCCCAATTGGACTCTCCTGTGGATTTGTGGCATCGGACAACGCCAGCAATATTGTGTGTGCATTAAATATGGGCAAATTCCAGCACGTCCCATGTTTTGCACATACCTTGAATTTGGTGGTGCAGAATTTTTTAAAAAACGACAGGGGCGTGCAAGAGATGCTGTCGGTGGCCAGAAAAATTGCGGGACACTTTCGGCGTACAGGCACCACGTACAGAACACTGGAGCACCACCAAAAACTACTGAACCTGCCCTGCCATCATCTGAAGCAAGAAGTGGTAACGAGGTGGAATTCAACCCTCTATATGCTTCAGAGGTTGGAGGAGCAGCAAAAGGCCATTCAAGCCTATACAATTGAGCACGATATAGGAGATGGAATGCACCTGTCTCAAGTGCAGTGGAGAATGATTTCAACGTTGTGCAAGGTTCTGATGCCCTTTGAACTTGCCACACGTGAAGTCAGTTCAGACACTGCCAGCCTGAGTCAGGTCATTCCCCTCATCAGGCTTTTGCAGAAGAAGCTGGAGGCATTGAAGAAGGAGCTAAAAGGGAGCGATTCCGCTAGGCATGTGGGACTTGTGGATGCAGCCCTTAATTCGCTTAACAAGGATTCACGGGTGGTCAATCTGTTGAAATCAGAGCACTACATTTTGGCCACCGTGCTCGATCCTAGATTTAAAGCCTACCTTGGATCTCTCTTTCCGGCAGACACAGGTCTGCTGGGGTTGAAAGACCTGCTGGTGACAAAATTGTCAAGTCAAGCGGAACGCGACCTGTCAACATCTCCTCCTTCACATTCTCCCGCAACTGGGGGTGCGAGGAAAAGGCTCAGAATTCCGAGCCCACCCGCTGGCGGTGATGCAGGGCAGTCTGGAGCGACTGCTGATGCTGACATCTGGTCCGGACTGAAGGACCTGACAACGATTACGGACATGTCGTCTACTGTCACTGCATATGATTCTCTCAACATTGATAGAATGGTGGAGGATTATATGAGTGACTGCATCCAAGTAGGCACGTCACACAGTCCGTACTTATACTGGCAGGAAAAAGAGGCAATTTGGAGGCCCTTGCACAAACTGGCTTTATTCTACCTAAGTTGCCCTCCCACAAGTGTGTACTCCGAAAGAGTGTTTAGTGCCGCCGCTCACCTTGTCAGCAATCGGCGTACGAGGTTACATCCAGAAAATGTGGAGAAGATGATGTTCATTAAAATGAATTATAATCAATTCCTCCGCGGAGACATTGACCAGCAGCAATTGCCTCCACAAAGTACACAGGGAGCTGAGATGGTGGATTCCAGTGGGGACGAATTGATAATCTGTGAGGAGGGGGATGTACACGGTGATATATCGGAGGGTGAAGATGAGGTGGACATCTTGCCTCTGTAGAGCCAGTTTGTGCAAGGAGAGATTAATTGCTTCTTTTTTGGGGGGGGTCCAAACCAACCCGTCATATCAGTCACAGTCGTGTGGCAGACCCTGTCACTGAAATGATGGGTTGGTTAAAGTGTGCATGTCCTGTTTTGTTTATACAACATAAGGGTGGGTGGGAGGGCCCAAGGATAATTCCATCTTGCACCTCTTTTTTCTTTTCTTTTTCTTTGCATCATGTGCTGATTGGGGAGGGTTTTTTGGAAGGGACATCCTGCGTGACACTGCAGTGCCACTCCTAAATGGGCCCGGTGTTTGTGTCGGCCACTAGGGTCGCTAATCTTACTCACACAGTCAGCTACCTCATTGCGCCTCTTTTTTTCTTTGCGTCATGTGCTGTTTGGGGAGGGTTTTTTGGAAGGGACATCCTGCGTGACACTGCAGTGCCACTCCTAGATGGGCCCGGTGTTTGTGTCGGCCACTAGGGTCGCTAATCTTACTCACACAGCTACCTCATTGCGCCTCTTTTTTTCTTTGCGTCATGTGCTGTTTGGGGAGGGTTTTTTGGAAGGGACATCCTGCGTGACACTGCAGTGCCACTCCTAGATGGGCCCGGTGTTTGTGTCGGCCACTAGGGTCGCTAATCTTACTCACACAGTCAGCTACCTCATTGCGCCTCTTTTTTTCTTTGCGTCATGTGCTGTTTGGGGAGGGTTTTTTGGAAGGGCCATCCTGCGTGACACTGCAGTGCCACTCCTAGATGGGCCCGGTGTTTGTGTCGGCCACTAGGGTCGCTAATCTTACTCACACAGTCAGCTACCTCATTGCGCCTCTTTTTTTCTTTGCGTCATGTGCTGTTTGGGGAGGGTTTTTTGGAAGGGCCATCCTGCGTGACACTGCAGTGCCACTCCTAGATGGGCCCGGTGTTTGTGTCGGCCACTAGGGTCGCTAATCTTACTCACACAGCTACCTCATTGCGCCTCTTTTTTTCTTTGCGTCATGTGCTGTTTGGGGAGGGTTTTTTGGAAGGGACATCCTGCGTGACACTGCAGTGCCACTCCTAGATGGGCCCGGTGTTTGTGTCGGCCACTAGGGTCGCTTATCTTACTCACACAGCGACCTCGGTGCAAATTTTAGGACTAAAAATAATATTGTGAGGTGTGAGGTATTCAGAATAGACTGAAAATGAGTGTAAATTATGGTTTTTGAGGTTAATAATACTTTGGGATCAAAATGACCCCCAAATTCTATGATTTAAGCTGTTTTTTAGTGTTTTTGGAAAAAAACACCCGAATCCAAAACACACCCGAATCCGACAAAAATAATTCGGTGAGGTTTTGCCAAAACGCGTTCGAACCCAAAACACGGCCGCGGAACCGAACCCAAAACCAAAACACAAAACCCGAAAAATTTCAGGCGCTCATCTCTAATGTTGACCCCATTTTCTGGAAGTGGCGAGGCCGGTGGCTGTGTCTTCTGATGCTGATTTACTGGTCTCAGCTACGGAACTGAGACTGCCATTCTGAGTAGCCTTAAGCTCACTCTGATGACCATATACCGTGGTCAATGGTCATCCGATGCTACATCTGTGGTCTCACAGCGCTCGGACCTGCGATGCCGGCCTTTGGTCCTCAGATGTGTCCTGTGGCACTGTCATATTTTCTCATCACTGCTCTGTCCAAAAACACCTCTATATCACCTATATTTCCTTCCACATGGAGACACACGCAATGGATCACAGAAGTCGAGTTACTGTACCTACCGGTATGTGCGCAGTGTCCTCTCTTATCAGCCATTGAGCATTTTCTGATCAGATTAGAGACAAGAAGACAATAATAACTGTATATCAAATAACTCCTGATGCTGCATACAGTGTCCGCCTGTGGATGTCATCAGTATGGATTTATAAATAACATTCTAATAATATCCATCTCTGTTTTCTGTGGGTTATTAGTGCTTAATATATAATAATATTGTATCATGTGTTCTGTGTTTTCAATGCTAATGTAACACACTGTGTACTTGGGAGAAAAGTGATACATTATATTATTATTATTATTATTATTATTATTATTATTATTATTATATTTAATCAGTTTTAAACAAAACTACGTATGTATAATTTGTCTTCAGGACTGGGAATAGGCTGTGATAGGGATGGCCAAACATTGATGGCTAACTACCGATGGCCAATGGTTTTGCCATCAATGACTGAGAGACAATTCTTCTCTGTCATCGATGGCTGAGTAGAACCATATACATATATATTGTTTTTTTACCCACATGGAGTTTAGCCCAACCCCTGGCTACCAGCTAAGCCCTGCCCCCAGTTTTTTATTGGCCCGTGGCCCGGCCAGCACCTGCCAGCAGTGGCCATCGAATGGTGCAAACCATTGATGGTTCACTATAGATGGTTTAAGTGCCATTGATGGTTATCAGTTATCACCGATGGAAACCATCAATGGGGCAGCCCACCAATGGCCATCCCTAGGCTGTGACCCAGGAGAGACTGTAGATGTGTGATAGAGTGGTTGGCAGAAGTTGCATCATGCCAACCACTGCAGGTACAGGAAGTGTTCCGGAAGCTATCTTGTTTGTTCAGTTATGCTGAGTAAGACTCTGCAGCAGTGTCCTGTCCTGTATGCTACACGCACAGTAACCTGCAGATACTGCCCCTCACACACAAAACTGTAACCACTCAGATTTAAAAATAAAAAAATTGGTCATCATTTTTTAAGTATACAATAAGAAGCTTTTTCTCTCTTTTTCGTATTTTTTTTTTATTTTTTGTTTCTCTTTAGTCTTTGATTTTCTTTACAAAGAATGCTCTCAGTCTGCTACTCCAGTACACATAGACTGGCTGCATTCAGCCTCTCCAACCCTCTCTGTAACCCACTTTGAAGCAGATAATTACACCCATTAGGGTGTAAGATGGCAGCTGCTCATTGATTGCTTTCAACTTCTTGTCACGATCCGGGTAATTAGTCGTCACTTCTTACCTTCCAAGTGTCTCCTGAGACTGGCCCAGCGCTTTAAGCCTGGATTCCACCTGCGCTGTCTGCGTGCAGTGCGCTGTACAACATTGCCTCAGTCTCTTCTCTGTGATCCCGGCAGCGCTGGCGTCTCCTGCCCTCCGTGGCCTCCGCCGCCATTACCACTGATTACCACATATAAAGTACAAACAAACCTTCCCTCCACATTCAAACATGGGCGCAGCCATGTTTGTTCCCATCACATGGTATTCTACAGCCTATCCGCTGCACTCTGAACTCTGCCTAATTACCCAGCCAATACCTGCCTACCAGCTGGTATAAATATCCTGCTCCAGGGCTGGCTAATCATCAGTGCTTTGGTTGTCAATCCTTGTCTCTCCTGTTTGGTGAATTTACAGCTTGAGTTTCCAGGAATTCCAGCTCCTGTGATCCAGCTCCACTAAGAGACCCGCACCAGTTACCATCCATGATCCTGTGGTGCAGCCTGACTTCTGCAGTGTTCCAGATCTACTTCCTGGTTATCTGCTGCGATCCTGACATCGGCTTCCAGCGTTGGTCCTGCTCCGCTTCCAGCTATCAGCGAAGTGCTGGTATCGTAGCTACTTCTATTATCTGCAGCATCGCTCTCTACCCTTCATGGTGAATTCATCACTGGCTTCCAGCGTTTCATTCACATCGCTTCCAGCTTCCAGCAGTGCTCTGTGTCACTATCCGCCTACAGCGGTGCTTCACGTCATCTCCAGCGGTATTTCTATATCGCTCTGCATATCCTACCACACAGCATCGAACCACAGTCTCCATCGATACTCGCCATCGGACTCTTACTTCAGCGGTGAGTTCAGTACATCCTTCTTCACACCTGTTCCATCCGGTAGTCTCTGGCAATTCACTAACATCATTTCAACCTCTGTGTACCGGTGCCTATCCCAGTCTCCTGTGAACCACCTACTGGGCAGAACCTGTTTGTTCCTCATTACAGTGGTTATCTGTGGCCCATGCACTTTCCAACTCTGGGTTTTTGCAAGGACTTTAGTCATCCTGTTCTGCATAGCCACAGCCCTTAGTACCTCCGCGCTCCTAGGAAATGTACTGCATTTCTTCCTGCAACCTCCCCACATCTAACAACATCACTTCCAATACATCTAGCAGCAACCTCCCCACACCTAACAACATCACTTCCCCCACATCTAGCAGCAACCTCCCCACACCTAACAACATCACTTCCCCTACATCTAGCAGCAACCTCCCCACACCTAACAACATCACTTCCCCCACATCTAGCAGCAACCTCCCCACACCTAACAGCATCACTTCCCCCACATCTAGCAGCAACCTCCCCACACCTAACAACATCACTTCCCCTACATCTAGCAGCAACCTCCCCACACCTAACAACATCACTTCCCCCACATCTAGCAGCAACCTCCCCACACCTAACAGCATCACTTCCCCCACATCTAGCAGCAACCTCCCCACACCTAACAACATCACTTCCCCCACATCTAGCAGCAACCTCCCCACACCTAACAGCATCACTTCCCCCACATCTAGCAGCAACCTCCCCACACCTAACAACATCACTTCCCCTACATCTAGCAGCAACCTCCCCACACCTAACAACATCACTTCCCCCACATCTAGCAGCAACCTCCCCACACCTAACAACATCACTTCCAATACATCTAGCAGCAACCTCCCCACACCTAACAACATCACTTCCCCCACATCTAGCAGCAACCTCCCCACATCTAACAACATCACTTCCAATACATCTAGCAGCAACCTCCCCACACCTAACAACATCACTTCCCCCACATCTAGCAGCAACCTCCCCACATCTAACAACATCACTTCCAATACATCTAGCAGCAACCTCCCCACACGTAACAACATCACTTCCCCCACATCTAGCAGCAACCTCCCCACACCTAACAATATCACTTGCCCTACATCTAGCAGCAACCTCCCCACACCTAACAACATCACTTTCCCCTACATCTAGCAGCAACCTCCCCACACCTAACAGCATCACTTCCCCTACATCTAGCAGCAACCTCCCCACACCTAACAGCATCACTTCCCCTACATCTAGCAGCAACCTCCCCACACCTAAAAGCATCACTTCCCCTACATCTAGCAGCAACCTCCCCACACCTAACAACATCACCTCCCCCACATCTAGCAGCAACCTCCCCACACCTAACATCACTTTCCCCACATCTAGCAGCAACCTCCCCACACCTAACAACATCACTTCCCCCACATCTAGCAGCAACCTCCCCACACCTAACAGCATAACTTCCCCTACATCTAGCAGCAACCTCCCCACACCTAACATCACTTTCCCCACATCTAGCAGCAACCTCCCCACACCTAACATCACTTCCCCCACATCTTGCAGCAACCTCCCCACATCTAACAACATCACTTCCAATACATCTAGCAGCAACCTCCCCACACCTAACAACATCACTTCCCCCACGTCTAGCAGCAACCTCCCCACACCTAACATCACTTTCCCCACATCTAGCAGCAACCTCCCCACACCTAACATCACTTTCCCCACATCTAGCAGCAAGCTCCCCACACCTAACTTCACTTCCCCCACATCTAGCAGCAACCTCCCCACATCTAACAACATCACTTCCAATACATCTAGCAGCAACCTCCCCACACCTAACAACATCACTTCCCCCACATCTAGCAGCAACCTCCCCACACCTAACAACATCACTTCCCCCACATCTAGCAGCAACCTCCCCACACCTAACAACATCACTTCCCCCACATCTAGCAGCAACCTCCCCACACCTAACATCACTTTCCCCACATCTAGCAGCAACCTCCCCACACCTAACAACGTCACTTCCCCCACATCTAGCAGCAACCTCCCCATACCTAATCATCACTTTCCCCACATCTAGCAGCAACCTCCCCACACCTAACAACATCACTTCCCCTACATCTAGCATCAACCTCCCCACACCTAATAACATCACTTCCCCCACATGTAGCAGCAACCTCCCCACACCTAACAACATCACTTCCCCCACATCTAGCAGCAACCTCCCCACACCTAACAACATCACTTCCCCCACATCTAGCAGCAACCTCCCCACACCTAACAACATCACTTCCCCCACATCTAGCAGCAACCTCCCCACACCTAACATCACTTTCCCCACATCTAGCAGCAACCTCCCCACATCTAACAACATCACTTCCCCCACATCTAGCAGCAACCTCCCCACACCTAACAACATCACTTCCCCCACATCTAGCAGCAACCTCCCCACACCTAACATCACTTTCCCCACATCTAGCAGCAACCTCCCCACACCTAACAACGTCACTTCCCCCACATCTAGCAGCAACCTCCCCATACCTAATCATCACTTTCCCCACATCTAGCAGCAACCTCCCCACACCTAACAACATCACTTCCCCTACATCTAGCAGCAACCTCCCCACACCTAATAACATCACTTCCCCCACATGTAGCAGCAACCTCCCCACACCTAACAACATCACTTCCCCCACATCTAGCAGCAACCTCCCCACACCTAACAACATCACTTCCCCCACATCTAGCAGCAACCTCCCCACACTTAACAACATCACTTCCCCCACATCTAGCAGCAACCTCCCCACACCTAACAACATCACTTCCCCCACATCTAGCAGCAACCTCCCCACACCTAACAACATCACTTCCCCCACATCTAGCAGCAACCTCCCCACACTTAACAACATCACTTCCCCCACATCTAGCAGCAACCTCCCCACACCTAACAACATCACTTCCCCCACATCTAGCAGCAACCTCCCCACACCTAACAATATCACTTCCCCTACATCTAGCAGCAACCTCCCCACATCATACATCACTTCCCCCACATCTAGCAGCAACCTCCCCACATCTCACATCACTTTCCCCACATCTAGCAGCAACCTCCCCACACCTAACATCACTTTCCCCACATCTAGCAGCAACCTCCCCATACCTAACAACATCCCTTCCCCCACATCTAGCAGCAACCTCCCCATACCTAACAACATCCCTTCCCCTACATCTAGCAGCAACCTCCCACATCTAACATCACTTCCCCCACATCTAGCAGCAACCTCCCCATACCTAACAACATCACTTTCCCCACATCTAGCAGCAACCTCCCCACACCTAACAACATCACTTCCCCTACATCTAGCAGCAACCTCCCCACACCTAACAACATCACTTCCCCCACATCTAGCAGCAACCTCCCCACACCTAACAACATCACTTCCGCTACATCTAGCAGCAACCTCCCCACACCAAAGAACATCACTTCCCGTACATCTAGCAGTAACCTCCCCACATCTAACAACATCACTGCACCTACATCTAGCAGCAACCTCCCCACACCAAAGAACATCACTTCCCGTACATCTAGCAGTAACCTCCCCACATCTAACAACATCACTTCACCCACATCTAGCAGCAACCTCCCCACATCTAACAACATCACTTCCTGTACATCTAGCAGCAACCTCCCCACATCTAACAACATCACTTCCAATACATCTAGCAGCAACCTCCCCACATCTAACAACATCACTTCCCCCACATCTAGCAGCAACCTCCCCACACCAAAGAACATCACTTCCCGTACATCTAGCAGTAACCTCCCCACATCTAACAACATCACTTCCAATACATCTAGCAGCAACCTCCCCACATCTAACAACATCACTTCCTTTACATCTAGCAGCAACCTCCCCACATCTAACAACATCACTTCCAATACATCTAGCAGCAACCTCCCCACATCTAACAACATCACTTTCCCCACATCTAGCAGCAACCTCCCCACACCTAACATCACTTTCCCCACATCTTGTAGCAACCTCCCCACACCTAACAACATCACTTCCCCTACATCTAGCAGCAACCTCCCCACATCTAACAACATCACTTCCAATACATCTAGCAGCAACCTCCCCACACCTAACAACATCACTTCCCCCACATCTAGCAGCAACCTCCCCACACCTAACAACATCACTTCCCCCACATCTAGCAGCAACCTCCCCACACCTAACAGCATCACTTCCCCTACATCTAGCAGCAACCTCCCCACACCTAACAACATCACTTCCCCTACATCTAGCAGCAACCTCCCCACACCTAACATCACTTTCCCCACATCTAGCAGCAACCTCCCCACATCTAACAACATCACTTCCAATACATCTAGCAGCAACCTCCCCACATCTAACAACATCACTTCCCCTACATCTAGCAGCAACCTCCCCACATCTAACAACATCACTTCCAATACATCTAGCAGCAACCTCCCCACACCTAACAACATCACTTCCCCCACATCTAGCAGCAACCTCCCCACACCTAACAACATCACTTCCCCCACATCTAGCAGCAACCTCCCCACACCTAACAGCATCACTTCCCCTACATCTAGCAGCAACCTCCCCACACCTAACAACATCACTTCCCCTACATCTAGCAGCAACCTCCCCACACCTAACAACATCACTTCCCCCACATCTAGCAGCAACCTCCCCACATCTAACAACATCACTTCCAATACATCTAGCAGCAACCTCCCCACACCTAACATCACTTTCCCCACATCTAGCAGCAACCTCCCCACATCTAACAGCATCACTTCCCCTACATCTAGCAGCAACCTCCCCACACCTAATAACATCACTTCCCCCACATCTAGCAGCAACCTCCCCACACCTAACAACATCACTTCCCCCACATCTAGCAGCAACCTCCCCACATCTAACAACATCACTTCCTGTACATCTAGCAGCAACCTCCCCACATCTAACAACATCACTTCCAATACATCTAGCAGCAACCTCCCCACATCTAACAACATCACTTCACCCACATCTAGCAGCAACCTCCCCACACCTAACATCACTTTCCCCACATCTTGCAGCAACCTCCCCACACCTAACAACATCACTTCCCCTACATCTAGCAGCAACCTCCCCACATCTAACAACATCACTTCCAATACATCTAGCAGCAACCTCCCCACACCTAACAACATCACTTCCCCCACATCTAGCAGCAACCTCCCCACACCTAACAACATCACTTCCCCCACATCTAGCAGCAACCTCCCCACACCTAACAGCATCACTTCCCCTACATCTAGCAGCAACCTCCCCACACCTAACAACATCACTTCCCCTACATCTAGCAGCAACCTCCCCACACCTAACAACATCACTTCCCCCACATCTAGCAGCAACCTCCCCACACCTAACAGCATCACTTCCCCTACATCTAGCAGCAACCTCCCCACACCTAACAACATCACTTCCCCTACATCTAGCAGCAACCTCCCCGCATCTAACAACATCACTTCCAATACATCTAGCAGCAACCTCCCCACACCTAACAACATCACTTCCCCTACATCTAGCAGCAACCTCCCCACATCTAACAACATCACTTCCAATACATCTAGCAGCAACCTCCCCACACCTAACATCACTTTCCCCACATCTAGCAGCAACCTCCCCACATCTAACAACATCACTTCCAATACATCTAGCAGCAACCTCCCCACACCTAACATCACTTTCCCCACATCTAGCAGCAACCTCCCCACATCTAACAGCATCACTTCCCCCACATCTAGCAGCAACCTCCCCACACCTAACAACATCACTTCCCCCACATCTAGCAGCAACCTCCCCACATCTAACAACATCACTTCCAATACATCTAGCAGCAACCTCCCCACATCTAACAACATCACTTCCCCCACATCTAGCAGCAACCTCCCCACATCTAACAACATCACTTCACCCACATCTAGCAGCAACCTCCCCACACCTAACAACATCACTTCCTGTACATCTAGCAGCAACCTCCCCACACCTAACAACATCACTTCCAATACATCTAGCAGCAACCTCCCCACACCTAACAACATCACTTCACCCACATCTAGCAACATCACTCCTGCAAATCTAATAGTATCCACTTCACACCTAGCAGCAACCGTCTCACAGCTAGCAGCAACCGCCTCACACCTAGCAGCAACCAGCCCCCCCACACACACACACCTAGCAGCCTCCCCCCCACACCTAGCAGCCTCCCCCCACACCTAGCAGCAACCGCCTTACACCTAGCAGCAACCAGCCCCCCCATCCCCCTCACACACACACACACCTAGCAGCATCCTCCTCACACACCAGCTATGAAATATGGCAGCTGAGTGCAGTGTTGGACTGGGGCAAAAAGGGTTCACCGAGGTGGAATGCTGTGGGAGGGTCCATGTTTAGGGGTGTGACCCGTCTCCAAAGGGGGTGTGGCCAGTCACCACAGAGGCTTGGATAACTATTAGAGAGTGCAAGGTCTGGGCCCCTTTATAAATATATATATATATATTATTAAATACTTATAGTGCATGCAGGATAATGTACCACATTAATAATAGTAATACATTGTAAAGTCCTGTGCAGTATAATGTAACATATGTACAATGTATGATTGATACTCGCCTACCTTGCTGCCCGCTCCTCTGGGAGGGGACAGCCTAGACGGCGCATAGGGGGCATGGCTGCTGGGAAAGTAGGCTGTCTGGCGGCATGGTGGCACGACTGTGTCATCGTGGCTCAGCCCCCCGCTATACAGTGCCAAGAAAACAGGCATGGTATAGCGGGGGGCTGGGATACGATGACACGATTCAATGTGAAAGGGGTCATCGGGTCCCCCTTGGAACACCCACTTGTGCTCTGTTGTGGGTGGCCTAAGTGTGGTGTTGAGGGGTGGCACGGTGGTTGTGGGAGACTTGCCTACCTTTCCTGGGGGATGGAGCACCATCCGATTTTTGGGAGACACCCGGACATTCCGGGAGGGTAGGTGAGTATGTTATAATTCAAATGCACAGTCTGGAGTTTGATCCTTAGAGAAGAAGGTGAACCCACAGGCAGTGAGGCCCATTGGGATTTCCCCTGCATGCCTGGGGGCCAGTCCAACCCTGGCTGTGAGTGAGAAGGAACAGATTACATACAATCCATAATATCCCACATTTCCGGGGAAGTTACATGTGGTCACACTATTAGATGCGCATTTTACACACGTAAGAGAGTCCTGACTAAGCTCACCCCCTTTACCCACAATGCTGTTCTGTCACATTCTGCTGTATCCCAGCCACTCATCTCCAGTGCTCTGTACTGACAGTGACAGGATGCAGCAACATGATCTGTGCAGCCAGGTGTGCACCTAGTGACAGGCAATACACTGCGCAGAGCAGACAGGAGGCAGGATATATATCTGATACATCTTTATTCATGACTGTATATAAGGTGACGTCTCCTATTCCTGTTATTAGTAGTGACAGGTAATACACTGCACAGAGCAGACAGGAGGCAGGATATATATCTGATACATCTTTATTCATGTCTGTATATAAGGTGACGGCTCCTATTCCTGTTATTAGTAGTGACAGGTAATACACTGCACAGAGCAGACAGGAGGCAGGATATATATCTGATACATCTTTATTCATGTCTGTATATAAGGTGACGGCTCCTATTCCTGTTATTAGTAGTGACAGGTAATACACTGCACAGAGCAGACAGGAGACAGGATATATACCTGATACATCTTTATTCATGTCTGTATATAAGGTGACGGCTCCTATTCCTGTTATTAGTAGTGACAGGTAATACACTGCACAGAGCAGACAGGAGACAGGATATATACCTGATACATCTTTATTCATGTCTGTATATAAGGTGACGGCTCCTATTCCTGTTATTAGTAGTGACAGGTAATACACTGCACAGAGCAGACAGGAGGCAGGATATATATCTGATACATCTTTATTCATGTCTGTATATAAGGTGACGGCTCCTATTCCTGTTATTAGTAGTGACAGGTAATACACTGCACAGAGCAGACAGGAGGCAGGATATATATCTGATACATCTTTATTCATGTCTGTATATAAGGTGACGGCTCCTATTCCTGTTATTAGTAGTGACAGGTAATACACTGCACAGAGCAGACAGGAGACCGGATATATATATCTGATACATCTTTATTCATGTCTGTATATAAGGTGACGGCTCCTATTCCTGTTATTAGTAGTGACAGGTAATACACTGCACAGAGCAGACAGGAGGCAGTATATATATCTGATACATCTTTATTCATGTCTGTATATAAGGTGACGGCTCCTATTCCTGTTATTAGTAGTGACAGGTAATACACTGCACAGAGCAGACAGGAGGCAGGATATATATCTGATACATCTTTATTCATGTCTGTATATAAGGTGACGGCTCCTATTCCTGTTATTAGTAGTGACAGGTATATACACTGCACAGAGCAGACAGGAGGCAGGATATATATCTGATACATCTTTATTCATGTCTGTATAGAAGGTGACGGCTCCTATTCCTGTTATTAGTATTGACAGGTAATACACTGCACAGAGCAGACAGGAGACAGGATATATATCTGATACATCTTTATTCATGTCTGTATATAAGGTGACGGTTCCTATTCCTGTTATTAGTAGTGACAGGTAATACACTGCACAGAGCAGACAGGAGGCAGGATATATATCTGATACATCTTTATTCATGTCTGTATATAAGGTGACGGCTCCTATTCCTGTTATTAGTATTGACAGGTAATACACTGCACAGAGCAGACAGGAGACAGGATATATATCTGATACATCTTTATTCATGTCTGTATATAAGGTGACGGCTCCTATTCCTGTTATTAGTAGTGACAGGTAATACACTGCACAGAGCAGACAGGAGGCAGGATATATATCTGATACATCTTTATTCATGTCTGTATATAAGGTGACGGCTCCTATTCCTGTTATTAGTAGTGACAGGTAATACACTGCACAGAGCAGACAGGAGGCAGGATATATATCTGATACATCTTTATTCATGTCTGTATATAAGGTGACGGCTCCTATTCCTGTTATTAGTAGTGACAGGTAATACACTGCACAGAGCAGACAGGAGGCAGGATATATATCTGATACATCTATATTCATGTCTGTATATAAGGTGACGGCTCCTATTCCTGTTATTAGTAGTGACAGGTAATACACTGCACAGAGCAGACAGGAGGCAGTATATATATCTGATACATCTTTATTCATGTCTGTACATAAGGTGACGGCTCCTATTCCTGTTATTAGTAGTGACAGGTAATACACTGCACAGAGCAGACAGGAGACAGGATATATATCTGATACATCTTTATTCATGTCTGTATATAAGGTGACGGCTCCTATTCCTGTTAGTAGTAGTGACGGGTAATACACTGCACAGAGCAGACAGGAGGCAGGATATATATCTGATACATCTTTATTCATGTCTGTATATAAGGTGACGGCTCCTATTCCTGTTATTAGTAGTGACAGGTAATACACTGCACAGAGCAGACAGGAGACAGGATATATATCTGATACATCTTTATTCATGTCTGTATATAAGGTGACGGCTCCTATTCCTGTTATTAGTAGTGACAGGTAATACACTGCACAGAGCAGACAGGAGGCAGGATATATATCTGATACATCTTTATTCATGTCTGTATATAAGGTGACGGCTCCTATTCCTGTTATTAGTAGTGACAGGTAATACACTGCACAGAGCAGACAGGAGGCAGGATATATATCTGATACATCTTTATTCATGTCTGTATATAAGGTGACGGCTCCTATTCCTGTTATTAGTAGTGACAGGTAATACACTGCACAGAGCAGACAGGAGACAGGATATATATCTGATACATCTTTATTCATGTCTGTATATAAGGTGACGGCTCCTATTCCTGTTATTAGTAGTGACAGGTAATACACTGCACAGAGCAGACAGGAGGCAGGATATATATCTGATACATCTATATTCATGTCTGTATATAAGGTGACGGCTCCTATTCCTGTTATTAGTAGTGACAGATAATACACTGCACAGAGCAGACAGGAGGCAGGATATATATCTGATACATCTTTATTCATGTCTGTATGTAAGGTGACGGCTCCTATTCCTGTTATTAGTAGTGACAGGTAATTCACTGCACAGAGCAGACAGGAGGCAGGATATATATCTGATACATCTTTATTCATGTCTGTATATAAGGTGACGGCTCCTATTCCTGTTATTAGTAGTGACAGGTAATACACTGCACAGAGCAGACAGGAGGCAGGATATATATCTGATACATCTTTATTCATGTCTGTATATAAGGTGACGGCTCCTATTCCTGTTATTAGTAGTGACAGGTAATACACTGCACAGAGCAGACAGGAGACAGGATATATATCTGATACATCTTTATTCATGTCTGTATATAAGGTGACGGCTCCTATTCCTGTTATTAGTAGTGACAGGTAATACACTGCACAGAGCAGACAGGAGGCAGGATATATATCTGATACATCTTTATTCATGTCTGTATATAAGGTGACGGCTCCTATTCCTGTTATTAGTAGTGACAGGTAATACACTGCACAGAGCAGACAGGAGGCAGGATATATATCTGATACATCTTTATTCATGTCTGTATATAAGGTGACGGCTCCTTTTCCTGTTATTAGTAGTGACAGGTAATACACTGCACAGAGCAGACAGGAGGCAGGATATATATCTGATACATCTTTATTCATGTCTGTATATAAGGTGACGGCTCCTATTCCTGTTATTAGTAGTGACAGGTAATACACTGCACAGAGCAGACAGGAGACAGGATATATATCTGATACATCTTTATTCATGTCTGTATATAAGGTGACGGCTCCTATTCCTGGTATTAGTAGTGACAGGTAATACACTGCACAGAGCAGACAGCAGACAGGATATATATCTGATACATCTTTATTCATGTCTGTATATAAGGTGACGGCTCATATTCCTGTTATTAGTAGTGACAGGTAATACACTGCACAGAGCAGACAGGAGGCAGGATATATATCTGATACATCTTTATTCATGTTTGTATATAAGGTGACGGCTCCTATTCCTGTTATTAGTAGTGACAGGTAATACACTGCACAGAGCAGACAGGAGGCAGGATATATATTAGAGATGAGCGCCTGAAATTTTTCGGGTTTTGTGTTTTGGTTTTGGGTTCGGTTCCGCGGCCGTGTTTTGGGTTCGACCGCGTTTTGGCAAAACCTCACCGAATTTTTTTTGTCGGATTCGGGTGTGTTTTGGATTCGGGTGTTTTTTTCAAAAAACACTAAAAAACAGCTTAAATCATTGAATTTGCGGTCATTTTGATCCCATAGTATTATTAACCTCAATAACCATAATTTATACTCATTTTCAGTCTATTCTGAACACCTCACACCTCACAATATTATTTTTAGTCCTAAAATTTGCACCGAGGTCGCTGTGTGACTAAGATAAGCGACCCAAGTGGCCGACACAAACACCTGGCCCATCTAGGAGTGTCACTGCAGTGTCACGCAGGATGGCCCTTCAAAAAAATACTCCCCAAACAGCACATGACGCAAAGAAAAAAAGAGGCGCAATGAGGTAGCTGACTGTGTGAGTAAGACTAGCGACCCTAGTGGCCGACACAAACACCGGGCCCATCTAGGAGTGGCACTGCAGTGTCACGCAGGATGGCCCTTCCAAAAAACACTCCCCAAACAGCACATGACGCAAAGAAAAAAAGAGGCGCAATGAGGTAGCTGACTGTGTGAGTAAGACTAGCGACCCTAGTGGCCAACACAAACACCGGGCCCATCTAGGAGTGGCACTGCAGTGTCACGCAGGATGTCCCTTCCAAAAAACCCTCCCCAAACAGCACATGACGCAAAGAAAAAAAGAGGCGCAATGAGGTAGCTGACTGTGTGAGTAAGATTAGCGACCCTAGTGGCCGACACAAACACCGGGCCCATCTAGGAGTGGCACTGCAGTGTCACGCAGGATGGCCCTTCCAAAAAACCCTCCCCAAACAGCACATGACGCAAAGAAAAAAAGAGGCGCAATGAGGTAGCTGACTGTGTGAGTAAGATTAGCGACCCTAGTGGCCGACACAAACACCGGGCCCATCTAGGAGTGGCACTGCAGTGTCACGCAGGATGGCCCTTCCAAAAAACCCTCCCCAAACAGCACATGACGCAAAGAAAAAAAGAGGCGCAATGAGGTAGCTGTGTGAGTAAGATTAGCGACCCTAGTGGCCGACACAAACACCGGGCCCATCTAGGAGTGGCACTGCAGTGTCACGCAGGATGGCCATTCCAAAAAACCCTCCCCAATCAGCACATGACGCAAAGAAAAAGAAAAGAAAAAAGAGGTGCAAGATGGAATTGTCCTTGGGCCCTCCCACCCTTATGTTGTATAAACAAAACAGGACATGCACACTTTAACCAACCCATCATTTCAGTGACAGGGTCTGCCACACGACTGTGACTGATATGACGGGTTGGTTTGGACCCCCCCCAAAAAAGAATCAATTAATCTCTCCTTGCACAAACTGGCTCTACAGAGGCAAGATGTCCACCTCATCATCACCCTCCGATATATCACCGTGTACATCCCCCTCCTCACAGATTATCAATTCGTCCCCACTGGAATCCACCATCTCAGCTCCCTGTGTACTTTGTGGAGGCAATTGCTGCTGGTCAATGTCTCCGCGGAGGAATTGATTATAATTCATTTTAATGAACATCATCTTCTCCACATTTTCTGGATGTAACCTCGTACGCCGATTGCTGACAAGGTGAGCGGCGGCACTAAACACTCTTTCGGAGTACACACTTGTGGGAGGGCAACTTAGGTAGAATAAAGCCAGTTTGTGCAAGGGCCTCCAAATTGCCTCTTTTTCCTGCCAGTATAAGTACGGACTGTGTGACGTGCCTACTTGGATGCGGTCACTCATATAATCCTCCACCATTCTATCAATGGTGATAGAATCATATGCAGTGACAGTAGACGACATGTCCGTAATGGTTGTCAGGTCCTTCAGTCCGGACCAGATGTCAGCATCAGCAGTCGCTCCAGACTGCCCTGCATCACCGCCAGCGGGTGGGCTCGGAATTCTGAGCCTTTTCCTCGCACCCCCAGTTGCGGGAGAATGTGAAGGAGGAGATGTTGACAGGTCGCGTTCCGCTTGACTTGACAATTTTGTCACCAGCAGGTCTTTCAACCCCAGCAGACTTGTGTCTGCCGGAAAGAGAGATCCAAGGTAGGCTTTAAATCTAGGATCGAGCACGGTGGCCAAAATGTAGTGCTCTGATTTCAACAGATTGACCACCCGTGAATCCTTGTTAAGCGAATTAAGGGCTCCATCCACAAGTCCCACATGCCTAGCGGAATCGCTCCGTGTTAGCTCCTCCTTCAATGTCTCCAGCTTCTTCTGCAAAAGCCTGATGAGGGGAATGACCTGACTCAGGCTGGCAGTGTCTGAACTGACTTCACGTGTGGCAAGTTCAAAGGGCATCAGAACCTTGCACAACGTTGAAATCATTCTCCACTGCGCTTGAGACAGGTGCATTCCACCTACTATATCGTGCTCAATTGTATAGGCTTGAATGGCCTTTTGCTGCTCCTCCAACCTCTGAAGCATATAGAGGGTTGAATTCCACCTCGTTACCACTTCTTGCTTCAGATGATGGCAGGGCAGGTTCAGTAGTTTTTGGTGGTGCTCCAGTGTTCTGTACGTGGTGCCTGTACGCCGAAAGTGTCCCGCAATTCTTCTGGCCACCGACAGCATCTCTTGCACGCCCCTGTCGTTTTTTAAAAAATTCTGCACCACCAAATTCAAGGTATGTGCAAAACATGGGACGTGCTGGAATTTGCCCATATTTAATGCACACACAATATTGCTGGCGTTGTCCGATGCCACAAATCCACAGGAGAGTCCAATTGGGGTAAGCCATTCCGCGATGATCTTCCTCAGTTGCCGTAAGAGGTTTTCAGCTGTGTGCGTATTCTGGAAAGCGGTGATACAAAGCGTAGCCTGCCTAGGAAAGAGTTGGCGTTTGCGAGATGCTGCTACTGGTGCCGCCGCTGCTGTTCTTGCGGCGGGAGTCCATACATCTACCCAGTGGGCTGTCACAGTCATATAGTCCTGACCCTGCCCCGCTCCACTTGTCCACATGTCCGTGGTTAAGTGGACATTGGGTACAACTGCATTTTTTAGGACACTGGTGAGTCTTTTTCTGACGTCCGTGTACATTCTCGGTATCGCCTGCCTAGAGAAGTGGAACCTAGATGGTATTTGGTAACGGGGGCACACTGCCTCAATAAATTGTCTAGTTCCCTGTGAACTAACGGCGGATACCGGACGCACGTCTAACACCAACATAGTTGTCAAGGCCTCAGTTATCCGCTTTGCAGCAGGATGACTGCTGTGATATTTCATCTTCCTCGCAAAGGACTGTTGAACAGTCAATTGCTTACTGGAAGTAGTACAAGTGGGCTTACGACTTCCCCTCTGGGATGACCATCGACTCCCAGCAGCAACAACAGCAGCGCCAGCAGCAGTAGGCGTTACACGCAAGGATGCATCGGAGGAATCCCAGGCAGGAGAGGAATCGTCAGAATTGCCAGTGACATGGCCTGCAGGACTATTGGCATTCCTGGGGAAGGAGGAAATTGACACTGAGGGAGTTGGTGGGGTGGTTTGCGTGAGCTTGGTTACAAGAGGAAGGGATTTACTGGTCAGTGGACTGCTTCCGCTGTCACCCAAAGTTTTTGAACTTGTCACTGACTTATTATGAATGCGCTGCAGGTGACGTATAAGGGAGGATGTTCCGAGGTGGTTAACGTCCTTACCCCTACTTATTACAGCTTGACAAAGGGAACACACGGCTTGACACCTGTTGTCCGCATTTCTGTTGAAATACCTCCACACCGAAGAGCTGATTTTTTTGGTATTTTCACCTGGCATGTCAACGGCCATATTCCTCCCACGGACAACAGGTGTCTCCCCGGGTGCCTGACTTAAACAAACCACCTCACCATCAGAATCCTCCTGGTCAATTTCCTCCCCAGCGCCAGCAACACCCATATCCTCCTCATCCTGGTGTACTTCAACACTGACATCTTCAATCTGACTATCAGGAACTGGACTGCGGGTGCTCCTTCCAGCACTTGCAGGGGGCGTGCAAATGGTGGAAGGCGCATGCTCTTCACGTTCAGTGTTGGGAAGGTCAGGCATCGCAACCGACACAATTGGACTCTCCTTGTGGATTTGGGATTTCGAAGAATGCACAGTTCTTTGCTGTGCTGCTTTTGCCAGCTTGAGTCTTTTCATTTTTCTAGCGAGAGGCTGAGTGCTTCCATCCTCATGTGAAGCTGAACCACTAGCCATGAACATAGGCCAGGGCCTCAGCCGTTCCTTGCCACTCCGTGTCGTAAATGGCATATTGGCAAGTTTACGCTTCTCCTCCGACAATTTTATTTTAGGTTTTGGAGTCCTTTTTTTTCTGATATTTGGTGTTTTGGATTTGACATGCTCTGTACTATGACATTGGGCATCGGCCTTGGCAGACGACGTTGCTGGCATTTCATCGTCTCGGCCATGACTAGTGGCAGCAGCTTCAGCACGAGGTGGAAGTGGATCTTGATCTTTCCCTAATTTTGGAACCTCAACATTTTTGTTCTCCATATTTTAATAGGCACAACTAAAAGGCACCTCAGGTAAACAATGGAGATGGATACTAGTATACAATTATGGACTGCCTGCCGAGTGCAGACACAGAGGTAGCCACAGCCGTGAACTACCGTACTGTACTGTGTCTGCTGCTAATATAGACTGGTTGATAAAGAGAAGATGTCTATGTAACTATGTATGTATAAAGAAGAATGAAAAAAAACCACGGTTAGGTGGTATACAATTATGGACGGACTGCCTGCCGAGTGCAGACACAGAGGTAGCCACAGCCGTGAACTACCGTACTGTACTGTGTCTGCTGCTAATATAGACTGGTTGATAAAGAGAAGATGTCTATGTAACTATGTATGTATAAAGAAGAATGAAAAAAAACCACGGTTAGGTGGTATACAATTATGGACGGACTGCCTGCCGAGTGCAGACACAGAGGTAGCCACAGCCGTGAACTACCGTACTGTACTGTGTCTGCTGCTAATATAGACTGGTTGATAAAGAGAAGATGTCTATGTAACTATGTATGTATAAAGAAGAATGAAAAAAAACCACGGTTAGGTGGTATACAATTATGGACGGACTGCCTGCCGAGTGCAGACACAGAGGTAGCCACAGCCGTGAACTACCGTACTGTACTGTGTCTGCTGCTAATATAGACTGGTTGATAAAGAGAAGATGTCTATGTAACTATGTATGTATAAAGAAGAATGAAAAAAAACCACGGTTAGGTGGTATACAATTATGGACGGACTGCCTGCCGAGTGCAGACACAGAGGTAGCCACAGCCGTGAACTACCGTACTGTACTGTGTCTGCTGCTAATATAGACTGGTTGATAAAGAGATGTCTATGTAACTATGTATGTATAAAGAAGAAAGAAAAAAAAACCACGGTTAGGTGGTATACAATTATGGACGGACTGCCTGCCGAGTGCAGACACAGAGGTAGCCACAGCCGTGAACTACCGTACTGTACTGTGTCTGCTGCTAATATAGACTGGTTGATAAAGAGATGTCTATGTAACTATGTATGTATAAAGAAGAATGAAAAAAAACCACGGTTAGGTGGTATACAATTATGGACGGACTGCCTGCCGAGTGCAGACACAGAGGTAGCCACAGCCGTGAACTACCGTACTGTACTGTGTCTGCTGCTAATATAGACTGGTTGATAAAGAGAAGATGTCTATGTAACTATGTATGTATAAAGAAGAATGAAAAAAAACCACGGTTAGGTGGTATACAATTATGGACGGACTGCCTGCCGAGTGCAGACACAGAGGTAGCCACAGCCGTGAACTACCGTACTGTACTGTGTCTGCTGCTAATATAGACTGGTTGATAAAGAGATGTCTATGTAACTATGTATGTATAAAGAAGAAAGAAAAAAAAACCACGGTTAGGTGGTATACAATTATGGACGGACTGCCTGCCGAGTGCAGAGACACAGAGGTAGCCACAGCCGTGAACTACCGTACTGTGTCTGCTGCGACTGGATGATAAATGATATAAAAAATATATATATATCACTACTGCAGCCGGACAGGTATATATTATATATTATATAATGACGGACCTGCTGGACACTGTCTGTCAGCAGAATGAGTTTTATTTTTATAGAATAAAAAAAAAAACAACACACAAGTGAAGTCACACGACGAGTGTTTAACTTTTTCAGGCAATCACAATATAAGTATACTACTAACTATACTGGTGGTCAGTGTGGTCAGGTCACTGGTCAGTCACACTGGCAGTGGCACTCCTGCAGCAAAAGTGTGCACTGTTTAATTTTAATATAATATTATGTACTCCTGGCTCCTGCTATAACCTATAACTGGCACTGCAGTGCTCCCCAGTCTCCCCCACAATTATAAGCTGTGTGAGCTGAGCAGTCAGACAGATATATAATATATATAGATGATGCAGCACACTGGGCTGAGCCTGAGCAGTGCACACAGATATGGTATGTGACTGAGTCACTGTGTGTATCGCTTTTTTCAGGCAGAGAACGGATATATTAAATAAACTGCACTGTCTGGTGGTCACTCACTATATAATATATTATGTACTCCTGGCTCCTGCTATAACCTATAACTGGCACTGCAGTGCTCCCCAGTCTCCCCCACAATTATAAGCTGTGTGAGCTGAGCAGTCAGACAGATATATATAATATATATAGATAATAGATGATGCAGCACACTGGGCTGAGCCTGAGGAGTGCACACAGATATGGTATGTGACTGAGTCACTGTGTGTATCGCTTTTTTCAGGCAGAGAACGGATATATTAAATAAACTGCACTGTCCTCACTAGTAAACTCTCTGCACTCTCTACACTTCTACAGTACTCCTCCTAGTCCTTAGCTCCAGTAAATCTCTCTCTCTTATAATCTAAATGGAGAGGACGCCAGCCACGTCCTCTCCCTATCAATCTCAATGCACGTGTGAAAATGGCGGCGACGCGCGGCTCCTTATATAGAATCCGAGTCTCGCGAGAATCCGACAGCGTCATGATGACGTTCGGGCGCGCTCGGGTTAACCGAGCAAGGCGGGAGGATCCGAGTCTGCTCGGATCCGTGAAAAAAAACCATGAAGTTCTGGCGGGTTCGGATTCAGAGAAACCGAACCCGCTCATCTCTAATATATATCTGATACATCTTTATTCATGTCTGTATATAAGGTGACGGCTCCTATTCCTGTTATTAGTAGTGACAGGTAATACACTGCACAAAGCAGACAGGAGACAGGATATATATATGATACATCTTTATTCATGTCTGTATATAAGGTGACGGCTCCTATTCCTGTTATTAGTAGTGACAGGTAATACACTGCACAGAGCAGACAGGAGGCAGGATATATATCTGATACATCTTTATTCATGTCTGTATATAAGGTGACGGCTCCTATTCCTGTTATTAGTAGTGACAGGTAATACACTGCACAGAGCAGACAGGAGACAGGATATATATCTGATACATCTTTATTCATGTCTGTATATAAGGTGATGGCTCCTATTCCTGTTATTAGTAGTGACAGGTAATACACTGCACAGAGCAGACAGGAGGCAGGATATATATCTGATACATCTTTATTCATGTCTGTATATAAGGTGACGGCTTCTATTCCTGTTATTAGTAGTGACAGGTAATACACTGCACAGAGCAGACAGGAGACAGGATATATATCTGATACATCTTTATTCATGTCTGTATATAAGGTGACGGCTCCTATTCCTGTTATTAGTAGTGACAGGTAATACACTGCACAGAGCAGACAGGAGGCAGGATATATATCTGATACATCTTTATTCATGTCTGTATATAAGGTGACGGCTCCTATTCCTGTTATTAGTAGTGACAGGTAATACACTGCACAGAGCAGACAGGAGACAGGATATATATCTGATACATCTTTATTCATGTCTGTATATAAGGTGACGGCTCCTATTCCTGTTATTAGTAGTGACAGGTAATACACTGTACAGAGCAGACAGGAGGCAGGATATATATCTGATACATCATTATTCATGTCTGTATATAAGGTGACGGCTCCTATTCCTGTTATTAGTAGTGACAGGTAATACACTGCACAGAGCAAACAGGAGGCAGGATATATATCTGATACATCTTTATTCATGTCTGTATATAAGGTGACGGCTCCTATTCCTGTTATTAGTAGTGACAGGTATATACACTGCACAGAGCAGACAGGAGGCAGGATATATATATCTGATACATCTTTATTCATGTCTGTATATAAGGTGACGGCTCCTATTCCTGTTATTAGTAGTGACAGGTAATACACTGCACAGAACAGACAGGAGGCAGGATATATATCTGATACATCTTTATTCATGTCTGTATATAAGGTGACGGCTCCTATTCCTGTTATTAGTAGTGACAGGTAATACACTGTACAGAGCAGACAGGAGGTAGGATATATATCTGATACATCTTTATTCATGTCTGTATATAAGGTGACGGCTCCTATTCCTGTTATTAGTAGTGACAGGTAATACACTGCACAGAACAGACAGGAGGCAGGATATATATCTGATACATCTTTATTCATGTCTGTATATAAGGTGACGGCTCCTATTCCTGTTATTAGTAGTGACAGGTAATACACTGCACACAGCAGACAGGAGGCAGGATATATATCTGATACATCTTTATTCATGTCTGTATATAAGGTGACGGCTCCTATTCCTGTTATTAGTAGTGACAGGTAATACACTGCACAGAGCAGACAGGAGGCAGGATATATATCTGATACATCTTTATTCATGTCTGTATATAAGGTGACGGCTCCTATTCCTGTTATAAGTAGTGACAGGTAATACACTGCACAGAGCAGACAGGAGGCAGCGTATATATCTGATACATCTTTATTCATGTCTGTATATAAGGTGACGGCTCCTCTTCCTGTTATTAGTAGTGACAGGTAATACACTGCACAGAGCAGACAGGAGACAGGATATATATCTGATACATCTTTATTCATGTCTGTATATAAGGTGACGGCTCCTATTCCTGTTATTAGTAGTGACAGGTAATACACTGCACAGAGCAGACAGGAGGCAGGATATATATCTGATACATCTTTATTCATGTCTGTATATAAGGTGACGGCTCCTATTCCTGTTATTAGTAGTGACAGGTAATACACTGCACAGAGCAGACAGGAGGCAGGATATATATCTGATACATCTTTATTCATGTCTGTATATAAGGTGATGGCTCCTATTCCTGTTATTAGTAGTGACAGGTATACACTGCACAGAGCAGACAGGATATATATCTGATACATCTTTATTCATGTCTGTATATAAGGTGACGGCTCCTATTCCTGTTACTAGTAGTGACAGGTAATACACTGCACAGAGCAGACAGGAGGCAGGATATATATCTGATACATCTTTATTCATGTCTGTATATAAGGTGACGGCTCCTATTCCTGTTATTAGTAGTGACAGGTAATACACTGCACAGAGCAGACAGGAGGCAGGATATATATCTGATACATCTTTATTCATGTCTGTATATAAGGTGACGGCTCCTATTCCTGTTATTAGTAGTGACAGGTAATACACTGCACTGAGCAGACAGGAGGCAGGATATATATCTGATACATCTTTATTCATGTCTGTATATAAGGTGACGGCTCCTATTCCTGTTATTAGTAGTGACAGGTAATACACTGCACAGAGCAGACAGGAGACAGGATATATATCTGATACATCTTTATTCATGTCTGTATATAAGATGACGGCTCCTATTCCTGTTATTAGTAGTGACAGGCAATACACTGCACAGAGCAGACAGCAGGCAGGATATATATCTGATACATCTTTATTCATGTCTGTATATAAGGTGACGGCTCCTATTCCTGTTATTAGTAGTGACAGGTAATACACTACACAGAGCAGACAGGAGGCAGGATATATATCTGATACATCTTTATTCATGTCTGTATATAAGGTGACGGCTCCTATTCCTGTTATTAGTAGTGACAGGTAATACACTGCACAGAGCAGACAGGAGGCAGGATATATATCTGATACATCTTTATTCATGTCTGTATATAAGGTGACGGCTCCTATTCCTGTTATTAGTAGTGACGGGTAATACACTGCACAGAGCAGACAGGAGGCAGGATATATATCTGATACATCTTTATTCATGTCTGTATATAAGGTGACGGCTCCTATTCCTGTTATTAGTAGTGACAGGTAATACACTGCACAGAGCAGACAGGAGGCAGGATATATATCTGATACATCTTTATTCATGTCTGTATATAAGGTGACGGCTCCTATTCCTGTTATTAGTAGTGACAGGTAATACACTGCACAGAGCAGACAGGAGGCAGGATATATATCTGATACATCTTTATTCATGTCTGTATATAAGGTGACGGCTCCTATTCCTGTTATTAGTAGTGACAGGTAATACACTGCACAGAGCAGACAGGAGGCAGGATATATATCTGATACATCTTTATTCATGTCTGTATATAAGGTGACGGCTCCTATTCCTGTTATTAGTAGTGACAGGTAATACACTGCACAGAGCAGACAGGATGCAGGATATATATCTGATACATCTTTATTCATGTCTGTATATAAGGTGACGGCTCCTATTCCTGTTATTAGTAGTGACAGGTAATACACTGCACAGAGCAGACAGGAGACAGGATATATATCTGATACATCTTTATTCATGTCTGTATATAAGGTGACGGCTCCTATTCCTGTTATTAGTAGTGACAGGTAATACACTGCACAGAGCAGACAGGAGACAGGATATATATCTGATACATCTTTATTCATGTCTGTATATAAGGTGACGGCTCCTATTCCTGTTATTAGTAGTGACAGGTAATACACTGCACAGAGCAGACAGGAGGCAGGATATATATCTGATTCATCTTTATTCATGTCTGTATATAAGGTGACGGCTCCTATTCCTGTTATTAGTAGTGACAGGTAATACACTGCACAGAGCAGACAGGAGGCAGGATATATATCTGATACATCTTTATTCATGTCTGTATATAAGGTGACGGCTCCTATTCCTGTTATTAGTAGTGACAGGTAATACACTGCACAGAGCAGACAGGAGGCAGGATATATATCTGATACATCTTTATTCATGTCTGTATATAAGGTGACGGCTCCTATTCCTGTTATTAGTAGTGACAGGTAATATACTGCACAGAGCAGACAGGAGACAGGATATATATCTGATACATCTTTATTCATGTCTGTATATAAGGTGACGGCTCCTATTCCTGTTATTAGTAGTGACAGGCAATACACTGCACAGAGCAGACAGGAGGTAGGATATATATCTGATACATCTTTATTCATGTCTGTATATAAGGTGACGGCTCCTATTCCTGTTATTAGTAGTGACAGGTAACACACTGCACAGAGCAGACAGGAGGTAGGATATATATCTGATACATCTTTATTCATGTCTGTATATAAGGTGACGGCTCCTATTCCTGTTATTAGTAGTGACAGGTAATACACTGCACAGAGCAGACAGGAGGCAGGATATATATCTGATACATCTTTATTCATGTCTGTATATAAGGTGACGGCTCCTATTCCTGTTATTAGTAGTGACAGGTAATACACTGCACAGAGCAGACAGGAGGCAGGATATATATCCGATACATCTTTATTCATGTCTGTATATAAGGTGACGGCTCCTATTCCTGTTATTAGTAGTGATAGGTAATACACTGCACAGAGCAGACAGGAGGCAGGATATATATCTGATACATCTTTATTCATGTCTGTATATAAGGTGACGGCTCCTATTCCTGTTATTAGTAGTGACAGGTAATACACTGCACAGAGCAGACAGGAGGCAGGATATATATCTGATACATCTTTCTTCATGTCTGTATATAAGGTGACGGCTCCTATTCCTGTTATTAGCAGTGACAGGTAATACACTGCACAGAGCAGACAGGAGGCAGGATATATATCTGATACATCTTTATTCATGTCTGTATATAAGGTGACGGCTCCTATTCCTGTTATTAGTAGTGACAGGTAATACACTGCACAGAGCAGACAGGAGGCAGGATACATATCTGATACATCTTTATTCATGTCTGTATATAAGGTGACGGCTCCTATTCCTGTTATTAGTAGTGACAGGTAATACACTGCGCAGAGCAGACAGGAGGCAGGATATATATCTGATACATCTTTATTCATGCCTGTATATAAGGTGACGGCTCCTATTCCTGTTATTAGTAGTGACAGGTAATACACTGCACAGAGCAGACAGGAGGCAGGATATATATCTGATACATCTTTATTCATGTCTGTATATAAGGTGACGGCTCCTATTCCTGTTATTAGTAGTGACAGATAATACACTGCACAGAGCAGACAGGAGGCAGGATATATATCTGATACATCTTTATTCATGTCTGTATATAAGGTGACGGCTCCTATTCCTGTTATTAGTAGTGACAGGTAATACACTGCACAGAGCAGACAGGAGACAGGATATATATCTGATACATCTTTATTCATGTCTGTATATAAGGTGACGGCTCCTATTCCTGTTATTAGTAGTGACAGGCAATACACTGCACAGAGCAGACAGGAGGCAGGATATATATCTGATACATCTTTATTCATGTCTGTATATAAGGTGACGGCTCCTATTCCTGTTATTAGTAGTGACAGGTAATACACTGCACAGAGCAGACAGGAGGCAGGATATATATCTGATACATCTTTCTTCATGTCTGTATATAAGGTGACGGCTCCTATTCCTGTTATTAGTAGTGACAGGCAATACACTGCACAGAGCAGACAGGAGGCAGGATATATATCTGGTACATCTTTATTCATGTCTGTATATAAGGTGACGGCTCCTATTCCTGTTATTAGTAGTGACAGGTAATACACTGCACAGAGCAGACAGGAGACAGGATATATATCTGATACATCTTTATTCATGTCTGTATATAAGGTGACGGCTCCTATTCCTGTTATTAGTAGTGACAGGTAATACACTGCACAGAGCAGACAGGAGGCAGGATATAAATCTGATACATCTTTATTCATGTCTGTATATAAGGTGACGGCTCCTAGTCCTGTTATTAGTAGTGACAGGTAATACACTGCACAGAGCAGGCAGGAGACAGGATATATATCTGATACATCTTTATTCATGTCTGTATATAAGGTGACGGCTCCTATTCCTGTTATTAGTAGTGACAGGTAATACACTGCACTGAGCAGACAGGAGGCAGGATATATATCTGATACATCTTTATTCATGTCTGTATATAAGGTGACTGCTCCTATTCCTGTTATTAGTAGTGACAGGTAATACACTGCACAGAGCAGACAGGAGGCAGGATATATATCTGATACATCTTTATTCATGTCTGTATGTAAGGTGACGGCTCCTATTCCTGTTATTAGTAGTGACAGATAATACACTGCACAGAGCAGACAGGAGGCAGGATATATATCTGATACATCTTTATTCATGTCTGTATATAAGGTGATGGCTCCTATTCCTGTTATTAGTAGTGACAGGTAATACACTGCACAGAGCAGACAGGAGGCAGGATATATATCTGATACATCTTTATTCATGTCTGTATATAAGGTGACGGCTCCTATTCCTGTTATTAGTAGTGACAGGTAATACACTGCACAGAGCAGACAGGAGGCAGGATATATATCTGATACATCTTTATTCATGTCTGTATATAAGGTGACGGCTCCTATTCCTGTTATTAGTAGTGACAGGTAATACACTGCACAGAGCAGATAGGAGGCAGGATATATATCTGATACATCTTTATTCATGTCTGTATATAAGGTGACGGCTCCTATTCCTGTTATTAGTAGTGACAGGTAATACACTGCACAGAGCAGACAGGAGGCAGGATATATATCTGATACATCTTTATTCATGTCTGTAGATAAGGTGACGGCTCCTATTCCTGTTATTAGTAGTGACAGGTAATACACTGCACAGAGCAGACAGGAGGCAGGATATATATCTGATACCATCTTTATTCATGTCTGTATATAAGGTGACGGCTCCTATTCCTGTTATTAGTAGTGACAGGTAATACACTGCACAGAGCAGACAGGAGGCAGGATATATATCTGATACATCTTTATTCATGTCTGTATATAAGGTGACGGCTCCTATTCCTGTTATTAGTAGTGACAGGTAATACACTGCACAGAGCAGACAGGAGGCAGGATATATATCTGATACATCTTTATTCATGTCTGTATATAAGGTGACGGCTCCTATTCCTGTTATTAGTAGTGACAGTAATACACTGCACAGAGCAGACAGGAGACAGGATATATATCTGATACATCTTTATTCATGTCTGTATATAAGGTGACGGCTCCTATTCCTGTTATTAATAGTGACAGGTAATACACTGCACAGAGCAGACAGGAGACAGGATATATATCTGATACATCTTTATTCATGTCTGTATATAAGGTGACGGCTCCTATTCCTGTTATTAGTAGTGACAGGTAATACACTGCACAGAGCAGACAGGAGGCAGGATATAAATCTGATACATCTTTATTCATGTCTGTATATAAGGTGACGGCTCCTAGTCCTGTTATTAGTAGTGACAGGTAATACACTGCACAGAGCAGGCAGGAGACAGGATATATATCTGATACATCTTTATTCATGTCTGTATATAAGGTGACGGCTCCTATTCCTGTTATTAGTAGTGACAGGTAATACATCTGCACAGAGCAGACAAGAGGCAGGATATATATCTGATACATCTTTATTCATGTCTGTATATAAGGTGACGGCTCTTATTCCTGTTATTAGTAGTGACTGTGTATTATCTGCCTGCCTCATCAAATGCATTTTCTGTGCTCACCGGCAGGTGCACTGAGGGTCCTGTTTCCTAACTGTCACCCGCAGAAACCCAAAAAAGGTCCAAACTATAGTAATAAAACCCAACACACTGCATACACCCACCCAGGATACTGCTGTACATACACATGTAACACGCTACATGTCATGAGGGAAAATGTATTTTTACAATTCAGAATATAATGTATATCATCCATATGTTATAAAATACTAAATGTACAGATCTCTGGCATTATTCTCCAAGAACTGCTCCAAGAACTGACACTTTAGGTTGAGTGGAGGTCACCAATTTATAATGTGTAAGCTAGTGATGAGCGGATTCGGTTCCTCGGAAACCGAACCCCCCCGAACTTCACCCTTTTTACATGGATCCGAGCCATACTCGGATTCTCCCGTATGGCTCGGGTAACCCGAGCGCGCCCGAACGTCATCATCCCGCTGTCGGATTCTCACGAGATTCGGATTCTATATTCCTGTTATAAGCAGCCGCGCGTCACCGCCATTTTCACTCGTGCATTGGAAATGTTAGGGAGAGGACGTGGCTGGCGTCCTCTCCATTATTGTTGAACTTGATTGTGCTGTGCACTATTACTTAATTGTGGGGAGGGCTGGGGAGCAGCTGTATAATATAGGAGGAGTACAGTGCAGAGTTTTGCTGATCAGTGACCACCAGTTATTCGTTCTCTGCCTGAAAAAAAAACGCTTCATATCTGTGCTCAGTGTGCTGCATATCTGTGCTCACACTGCTGAATTGTGGGGACTGGGGAGCAGCTGTATTATATAGCAGGAGAACAGTGCAGAGTTTTGCTGACAGTGACCACCAGTATACGTTGTCTGCCTGAAAAACACTCCATATCTGTGCTCAGTGTGCTGCTTTATTGTGGGGACTGGGGACCACCAGTATAATATTATATAGGAGGAGTACAGTGAAGAGTTTTGCTGACCAGTGACCACCAGTATATAATATATAGCATTACGGTACAGTAGGCCACTGCTGTGCCTACCTCTGTGTCGTCATTAAGTGTACTATCCATCTACATTCTATACCTGTGGTGCATTTTAGTTTTGCAGTTTGCTGACACAGTGAAACATGTGCTGTTTGGGGACTTTTTTTGAAGTGCCATCCTGCCTGACACTGCAGTGCCACTCCCTAGATGGGCCAGGTGTTTGTGTCGGCCACTTGTGTCGCTTAGCTTAGCCATCCAGCGACCTCGGTGCAAATTTTAGGACTACAAATAATATTGTGAGGTGTGAGGTGTTCAGAATAGACTGGAAATGAGTGGAAATTATGGTTATTGAGGTTAATAAAACTATAGAATCAAAATGACCCCCAAATTTTATGATTTAAGCTGTTTTTTAGGGTTTTTTGAAAAAAACACCCGAATCCAAAACACACCCGAATCCGGCAAAAAAATTTCGGTGAGGTTTTGCCAAAACGCGTCCGAATCCGAAACACGGCCGCTGATCCGAATCCAAAACCAAAACACAAAACCCGAAAAATGTCCGGTGCACTTGTCTAGTGTAAGCCAGAGGTTCTAAAACGTGGTCCTCAAGGCACCCAATAGTCCAGGTTTTAGATATATCCATGGTTTAGCACAAATGGTAAAATCAAATTAACTGAGGAACTAATTAAGACACCTGTGGCCAACAATGGATATACTTAAAATCTGGACCATTGGGGTGCCTTGAGGACCGAGTTTGAGGACCTCTGGTGTAAGCTAAATAGTTCTGCTCATTAGGGGGTGCAGCATCCCTAATATCCAGCAGGTGTCACTGTAACCTTCAATGTTAAATTAAGCTCTGTTCTCTGCTACTGAGGCCTATTCCGAATATAGAAGATGATGATGGTTTTATGCCCCTCTCCTGAGACCTTAATGAATGAGGCGTCCTACAGAGGGCAGCATCACCACCAGCGCTGTCTGCCTGGCACAGACCCTCCCTAGCAGGGAACAGACCAGCACCTGATTACTGACCTGTGGAGTCTGCTGATCAGGGGAACTCTGCATGCCAGTTATGGGGAACTTTGTATGTTATTATAACTTAGTCAGTATAAAAGTTCTGGATGGAAGGTACGGTTTAATAAACATATATTAATTATATAACAAATGGATCTCACCTCTACAATAGTATTTGGTTTGTTCTTTATTATTTGGAAAAAATATCCACAGAAAAAAATTAGTAATATTCACTTATTCATTTCCCACAGTAAATTAGTATATTTTTTGATTCTTTGCAAATAATTTCCTTGTTACACTATTTACTTTATGACTTTGATGCAGGAATTCCTGTAGACATAGAAGGCAGCATACAGGGGTTCAGTGAAGGTGGCGGAGAAGGTGTGTAAGTGTCTGATGCGGTCACACAGCTGATAGAAGGACAGACGCCCGGCCTCATAGTCCAGGTATATCCTTACTGTCTGCACTGGAGAAACTGGAGTTATGTCTTTATGTACATTTTTATATCCTACTCCAAGTTTGTCAATAAAGCTCAGGTTCCATGACTTGTTATTATAACCAATATATGATTCATTACCATTTTTCTTTCTCTCTATACTGTGACCGGCCACCCCTATCAGCCATTTCTCTGCTGCACTTACATCCACTTCCCAGTAATGTCTCCCAGATGAGAAGCTACAGGAGCTTAACACCTGACGGCATACAAACCTCTCTGGTCCATCTGGTCTCTGCTGATTAACATCAGTACTAGAAACAGATCTGGAATTTCCTGATATAATAATGTAATTACTGGCTGTCTTTATATCCAGTAATATGTCCACTTTCTCAAGCAGTAAGAACTGTATCTTTATCTGTAGATCCATCAGATTATCAGTAAAGTGGGAAAGTCCCTTCTGTAACATCTGTGAGATTAGTCCCTCATCCAGACATCCAGCAACTCTTACATCACTGGTGACATCACAGCTCTTGTGACTGATGACATCACTCTCTGGTTCTTGCTTCAGGACAGTTAATGGATCAGTGATGTCACACATCTCCTCAATGCTACTGATCTTCCTGGACAGCTCATCCTTCTGTTTCTCCAGCTGTGTGATCAGATCAGAGACTGAGAGTGACATCTGCTCTTCCTGTCTGGAGATCTCACCCAGGACCTCCCTCTCCAGGGTGTCTAACTTCTCCCTCATGTCTCTAAACAGATCAGTGACTCTCTCAGTGACACCGGCGGCTTTCTCCTTCTCCTCTCTCCTGTGATCCTGCAGACGCTGCACTCTCCTCTCAGTCTCCTCTCTCTCAGACTTCAGGGTCTCAGTGATAGATCTAAGCGTCTCTTTTTTCCTCTCACAAACCACATTCAATAGCTCACCATGGTGACCCCGGTGGTCTCCGGCCTCCCAGCAAGATGTACAGATAGCAGCTGAGTCCTCACAGCAGTAATATGTAACCCTCCCTTACTTCCAAGGAATATAAGTTACCTAATAACTAATTGTGCCTCCACCCAGACCAATTGTTTAATAAGGCTTGCCTGGGTAAGCCTCCCTCAATCCCTGTGTTTAAGTACACTCCCCTATTCAACCCCACACCACTAATATTTTACCTGTTCTCTCTTCCAGGATTCATGGATCGGACTCCAACTCACAAACACAGATGGTAAGTATAATATTAAGTTTAATATCTTATAACGACATATTGCTATTATGCATTAATAACTTTTGCTGGTTAATAAAGGAATATCATATTAATACTACATCTCCCCCAACTACCTATACATGAATTGCTCGCATGCAATACAAAAAATTACCTTCTTAAAGCAACACCCTGAGGTGTTAGAGTGACCCGGGTACTCTTACTGCAATGGTTAGTGCACTATAGGGCCCATAATATTTTAGGAAAAAACAACTATATTCATACATGACATATTACACTATTCATCAAACATCACATCCCTTCTTTTCCTTAACCAATGGAATATTATGTAATAGATAGTCCTGTCTATATTTTGCAACAATCGCCCCTTGGTATGCTGCTACATAAGTGTCTCTCTCTCTGAATTCACAAAGTATCTTTTAGCTTAACTGTAACAAATCCTATGAATGGATTTTTCTCCTGCTCTGTTATCTCCCTGCTTTGAAGTAACTGAAGCTGTTTTATTATATAAAGAATTCCTTGGAAATGCTGTAGATCCAACTTAGTACTGTAATATTTCCTCAAAAGAAAGCTGTAGTTTATTGTATTCCACAATATGTAAGTCTCCTCTAATCCTGCCGGATTTAATCCTGGGCTGTCCTTTAGACGAATATCTTGTTTAATGAATATTACATGTATGGCACTAGATGCGTTCACTGTTCCTGTGTTATTTCAAGTTCCTCAATTTAGTGGTGGAACAATATAGTATACTTTAACTGTCTGCTTCTTCTCTTCTCTCTCTTATTTATTCGAAGTGCAGTCTAATTATGGATCAATAAAGTATTTAGGCAGATGCCACAAGATATTGACTTGGCTCTTTACTTTTAGTAGTCTCTATTCTTATTAGCTACTTCCAATTTATGACAGTGTTGTGATGGTTGTAATATCTTTAATTCAACTGCACTGTTCTATTCAAATATATCCGCACATCATCTATGTAGCAGTTATGAATAAATATTCAGTGTGGCCCAAATTAAATCATTATATCTCTTCGCTGCATGTAGTATATGAATATTGAGGGGAAAAAATATATGAAAGTACTTGTGTGGCTCCTGTCACAGTTAACTTTATCCCCATTTATTGTATATCCTGACGGTATCTTTCCTGCACTATGTAAGTCTTCTCTATCCTCAAACTATTCCATGAAGCATAGCCATTTGATGGTTATTGCAGCTATTGCTCAGGGTATAAACAGTCTCAACTGTGAAGCTAAGTGTATTCCAACAGCTGTAATGTTAAATGCAGTGTAGAAGACAGGTTTCACTTACAGTCTCTCATGACTTGTCTGCATCTCCGTAGACTGCTTCCCCGACTCCTTGTACTGCCAGCCCATCAGGTCCCTCCTCTATCGTTTACTGGAGCTCCAGCATCTGAACTCCGCCTCTGCTGGGAAGAAGTGGCTATCGCTGGCGTCAGTGTTGCTAGGACACCGACCACTTCTTCCGCTGTCACTGGCCGCCGGAGCCTCCCGTCACACTGCCCTCCGCCGCCGCTTGACCGGGGCAATGCGGGGATCTGCACTTCAGCGGCGCCTCAGCACCACTGCACCGCCACTACCTCTTCGCCCGGCACCCGGAGATCACAGCCAGGTACCCGTCTTTTCCGGCCGCTGCTGCGCTCCGCTCTCCGCCGCCTGGACTGCCTTGTTCCGGCCACAACGCCTGAGCTCCGGCGGCCGCCGTGTCTACAGCCCTCCAACAGCGCCCCGAGCTCAGACGTGCGCACTCACAAGGGGATCAGCATACCACCCGTGCCGCTGACAGAGAGCGCTTTTTATATTCTCCCCTGTCAGCGGCACGCGGCCCCTTCAGCCTCTCGTGACCCCCCCTTTTTCCCGCTCTGCCCGCGTGAGTCCTGACTCTATGAGCGCGGGGACACTCTGGAAGCTTCCCCAGCTTCTTCCACAGTGCCCTGTGTAGCGTATATTTAACCCCTTCAGAGCCACTATAAAGCGTTTATCCGTCTCTACTATGTGCAGCAGTTCCTACCTCTCTATAGTAACACTATTTTATACATTTCTTCACATAAATTAATTTATATACACATATAGGTATATTACACCACATATATATCATTATAATATATATACACCTATACATTGTTCACACTATATATACATATGGTTACAAATACTTCACTAACTCCTTGTGTACGGAGCATTTTCTGTGCTCAAAGGAAACAGTGGGTTCAGTTAAAACATGTTCAGCAGATTTACTGTGTTTGCTCAAGTGTTTATCACAAAATGAAGCGTCACAATGCAGACATGTTTTAGTAGCCGGCACAGGAGAGTCACAGTAAGTACAGAAGATCTGGGTCTCCTCCAGCTCTGGGTGACTACATAGGAATCTCTCCACAATATTACTGAGCTTCCTGTTCTTTTCCAGTGCTGGGCGCTCCTGATACTCTGCCCTGCATTCCGGACAGGAATAGACTCCAGCTCCCTCCTGTGTATCCAGCACACTCACAATACAGTCCCGGCAGAAGATGTGGCCACATCTCAGGGATACAGGGTCTGTGTAAGTGCTCAGGCAGATGGAGCAGCTCAGCTCAGCTCCCAGGTCTGCAGACGCCATTCTAGGGAACAGGAAGAAAACTTTCTCATGCTACGGATCAGTGCAGAGGGAGGGGCTGAGCAGTAACGTCCACAGACAGATATGTGATGAAAGTGAAAGCACGTCTGGGAATGGCTGAGTGGGGGAAGAATAGAGCTGGGACACACTGTTTATGAGTCTAACCCAGTGTAGCAAATGCAGATAACCCCATTCACATCCTAGTTTGTGTTTCTCCATATGTATGAAAGGGTTACTGTTCCAAAGATAGTATTTGCTGGGGTTCTACAGAAGAAAACGTCCCCGTGCTAGTACTGCCGCGTTCCTCTCAGCTGAGAGACATACAAAATTTTTATCTAAATAAAGCGCTTTGTAATAAAAAATATAGATTGATACATTTTCTAACATTTAAAATATGTTAATTAATATACTGTATTTTATTTTTAAAAACATAAAACTAGAGACTCAAGCCCTGGCTACCAATTCTACTGCGCACGATGGGTGTCATTCAGGTGCGGATGCAAAGTGGGTATCGATCAATGTTTTAGCACTGCACGTGAGTCTGAGTAGCAGTGCCCATGCGCAGCCAGTGATTCGCGAGTGCGGTTGCAGTGAAATGTTAGTCGCAAAGTGATTGACAGGAAGTCAGTGTTTGGGAGTGGTAACAGGGTGGTCTGGCGAATGCAGGCGTGTCACAGCCGTTATGACAGCATTTTCTGGGTGTATATACATTAGCAGCTGCGATCACACTTGCTACTGGAGAGGCCGGTGCATCCTGGGAGAGCAGCTCAGCCTGTGCGTCTACAGAGGTACTGAGACTCTGCGGGGCGACCCGATGTGCGACGTTAGCGATGTTTCTGCAATCACGCGGCACCATACGCAAAAGATGCAATCGCAGTGGGCGTTTTGGCACGGCTTCTACCCACATCAGTTTGTAATGGCAATTGCATATGGCTAATCATTACAACAGGAGTAGGAAGAACAATTGCATCTGAATGACCCTCAATATCAAACCCTCCAACATTTCATAGCATGGCAGTCGCTCCATCGCTTCTGGCATCGGCAAGTGTGTATGCACTGGCCAATGCCGACAACCCCATCGGGTCCTGTCACCGCTGATATCGCTGGGTACATGGGGGTATATTTACTAAAGTCCCGATTTTGGCCGAGTTTTTTATTTTTTTAAGTGTCAACATGGGAATTTACTAAACACGAATCTCTGCAGTTTTGGGGCTATTCGTATTGAGATACACTGCTGAACACACAAATACGAATCAATAGACCGTCGGTCAAACATGGCTGTTATTTGATACAACACAGTAATTTACTAAGAATTTGTATTCTCATTCACTGCCGACAATAGCCAAACACTGCCGGGAATGCATAGAATTCGTAAAAATAAACAGCTTAAAAATAGACCTGCTTTTTCCTGGTGTGTTTGGATAGTCATGCATGGATCAGTGAGATCAGTGCATGCTTCTCTGTGGGAAAGGGTCTGTTTAGCTTAAAAATGTCCCCCCTCCTATGTATAACCAGCCTCGGGCTCCTTGAGCCGGGCCTGGTTGTAAAAATACAGGGGGGGGAAATGCGTAGCATTCCCCCATATTTATACAACCAGCACCAGGATCTGCATCCGGTCCTGGTTAAAAAAATATGGGGGACAAAAGATGTAAGGGTTCCCCGTATTTTTTAAACCAGCACCGGGCTCCACTAGCCAGAGAGATAATGCCACAGCCGGGGGACACTTTTATATAGGTCCCTGCGGCCATGACATTACCCCCCCAAACTAGTCACCCCTGGCCGGGGTTCCCTGGAGGAGTGGGGACCCCTTAAATCAAGGGTTTCCCCCCTCCAGGCACCCAAGGGCCAGGGGTGATGCCCGAGGCTGTCACCCCCATCCCTGGGCAGTGGATGTGGGGCTGATAGCCTTTGTGTAAAAAAAAGAATATTGTTTTTTGTGGTAGAACTACAAGTCCCAGCAAGCCTCCCCCGCAAACTAGTACTTGGAGAACCACAAGTACCAGCATGCAGGGAAATATCGGGCACGCTGGTACCTGTAGTTCTAAAACAACAAAAAATACCCAAATAAAAACAAAACACACACACTGTGTAAGTAAAACTTTAATTTACATACATGCACACTTACACACTCACATACTTACCTAGTGTCCCACGGAGCCCCTCGGTCCCCTTGTCAAGTACAATCCACGGGGGAACCTGTCAAATAAAAATGATACTTACAACCAATCCAGTGTAGATCTGTCCTCTTCTTATCTGACGTAATCCAGGGACTTGAATAAAACAACAAACCGGAAACCCGATCCACGCCACTAAAGGGGTTCCATGTTTACACAATGGGGGTGATTCTCTTTGAATCACCCCCATTGGGTAGAATGGAGGAGCGCTCTACTCCATTCTAGCCAGTGCGCTCCTCCTGATTGACAGGCTAGGAGCGCACAGCCAATCAGGAGGAGCGCCATGATGTGGTGCTCCCTGATTGGCTGGCAGGACCTTTAGTGATAGAAGTCACGGGGGGTCCCGGCATTCGGGGATTACGTCGGATTACGTCGGATAAGAAGAGGACAGATCTACACTGTATTGGTTGTAAGTATATTTTTTATTTGACAGTTACCCCGTGGATTCTACTTGACAAGGGGACCGAGTGGCTCCGTGGGACACTAGGTAAGTATGTGAGTGTGAAAGTGTGCATGTATGTAAATTAAAGTTTTACTTACATGGTGTGTGTGTTTTGTTTTTATTTGGGTATTTTTTGTTGTTGTAGAACTAGAGGTACCAGCGGGCTCGATATTTCCCTGCATGCTCGTACTTGTAGTTCTCCAAGTACCAGCTTGCGAGGGAGGCTTGCTGGGACTTGTAGTTCTACCACAAAAAAACAATATTCTTTTTTCGCATACGTCCTAGAGGATGCTGGGGTCCACTTCAGTACCATGGGGTATAGATCGTTTCTGCAGGAGCCATGGGCATTTTAAGTCTTTTTCAGAGTGTGAACTGGCTCCTCCCTCTATGCCCCTCCTCCAGACCTCAGTTTAGGAAATGGGCCCAGGCAGACTGGTCGCACTCTAGTGGAGCTCTACTGAGTTTCACTAAAAAGACTTATGTTAGGTTTTTTATTTTCAGGGAGAACTGCTGGCAACAGTCTCCCTGCTTCAACGGACTTAGGGGAAGAAGTAGGAACCAACTTCCTGAATAGTTTCATGGCTCTGCTTCTTGCTGACAGGACACCATTAGCTCCTGAAGGGTACTGAACACTAGCTGCGGCTATGCGCTCACTCCCACAGCACGCCGTCACCCCCCTAATAGAGCCAGAAGTCAGAAGACAGGTGAGTGTATTACCGAAGAGGATCTCCTGTCATCGTGATGGCTCAAGGTACCGCGCAGCGGGCAGGAACGCTGCGCGAGCATGCTACCCATAACACAGTAGTAGCAAAAGGTGGGTGGACTGCGCACAGAGGTCCTACTTGTTATAATAAAATGGTACCAAGAATATATATATTTACACTGCGCTCAACCCCGATTTCTGGTTATGCATGCATATATAAATGTATACCATATAATGCAATAATATAAATTTCAAAATAATGTTTATAAACATCCTAGTGACATTTGGTGGACCCAGGGGCGGAAGTCCCGGAGGCAGCGGAGTCGGCTGCCGCCGGGCTCCTATCCTGAAGAGGGCGCCTCGCAGTGGCGCCACTGACATTACACAGATTGACATGCGGACGAGCGTCCGCATGTCAATCTGCGGTCTCCCTCCCTGCTGTGTTGGAGGGACACGGAGCGCATAGAGCGTCTCTCCTGTGTCCCTCCTGGCTCTCCCCCGGCCGGTCTAAGGAAGTGCCGTTCGTGAGCTCTGATTGGCTCACGAACCGGCACTTCCTGTATTAGACCGGCCGGGGGAGAGAGCCAGGGAGGGACACAGGAGAGACGCGTGATGCGCTACGTGTCCCTCCAACACAAGGGGGGGAGCAGGCACTGGGGGCATATACTGGGGGCATATACCTGGCACTGGGGGGCATATACATGGCACTGGGGGGCATATACCTGGCACTGGGGGGCATATACCTGGCACTGGGGGGGAAGACCTGGCACTGGGGGGCATATACCTGGCACTGGGGGGCATATACCTGGCACTGGGGGGGGGGAGACCTGGCACTGGGGGGCATATACATGGCACTGTGGGGGAAGACCTGGCACTGGGGGGCATATACCTGGCACTGGGGGGGAAGACCTGGCACTGGGGGGCAAATACCTGGCACTGGGGGCATATACCTGGCACTGGGGGGCATATACCTGGCACTGGGGGCGAAGACCTGGCACTGGGGGGCATATACCTGGCACTGGGGGGCATATTCCTGGCACTGGGGGGCATATACCTGGCACTGGGGGGCATATACCTGGCACTGTGGGGGAAGACCTGGCACTGGGGGGCATATACCTGGCACTGGGGGCATATAACTGGCACTGGGGGGCATATACCTGGCACTGTGGGGGAAGACCTGGCACTGGGGGGCATATACCTGGCACTGGGGGGCATATACCTGGCACTGTGGGGGAAGACCTGGCACTGGGGGGCATATACCTGGCACTGGGGGGAATATACCTGGCACTGTGGGGGAAGACCTGGCACTGGGGGCATATACCTGGCACTGTGGGGGGAAGATCTGGCACTGGGGGCATATACCTGGCCCTGTGGGGGAATATCTGGCACTGGGGGCATACACCTGGCACTGTGGGGGAATATCTGGCACTGGGGGCATATACCTGGCCCTGTGGGGGAATATCTGGCACTGGGGGCATATGCCTGGCACTGTGGAGGAATATCTGGCACTGGGGGCATATAGCTGGCACTGTGGGGGAGTAGGCACTGAGGGGGCATATGTGGCACTGTGGTGGAATATTTGGCACTGTGGGGGAGTAGGCACTGGGGGGGCATATGTGGCACTGTGGTGGAATATTTGGCACTGGGGGAGCAGGCACTGAGGGGGCATATGTGGCACTGGGGGGGGTATATTTGGCACTGGGGGCATGTACCTGGCACTGGAGGCATATACCTGACACTGTGGGGGAATATCTGGCACTGGGGGCATATGTGGCCCTGGGAGCACGGCCCTAGCAACAAGCACTACCCCCTAGCAACGAGCATGACACCCAGTGCATGAACCCCCTGGCAACGAGCATGACACCCTGAGCATGAAAACCCCTGGCACCGTGCATGGAACCGCTGGCAACGAGCATGACACCCAGTGCATGAAACCCCTGGCAACGAGCATGACACCCTGAGCATGAAAACCCCTGGCACCGTGCATGGAACCAAGAGCATGAAACCGCTGGCAACGAACATGACACCCAGTGCATGAAACCCCTGGCAACGAGCATGACAACCTGAGCATGAAAACCCCTGGCACTGTGCATGGAACCAAGAGCATGAAACCCCTGGCAACGAGCAGGTAATTTAAAAGTAATTAGAAGCCTTACTGTAGAACTTAATGTATAATGGGCATTACGGTGTGTGGCATAATGTATCACGGACATTGCGGTGTGTGTCATAATGTGTCGGGCATTACGGTGTATGGTATACTATATCGCGGGCATTGTGGTATAATGTCTCAGGCTCATTGTGGTGTGTGTTATACTGTGTCAAAGACATTGTATGTGCTATAATGTATCAAGGGCATTGCAGTGTGTAGCATAATGTATAACGGGCATTGTGATTCCTGTCATAATGTGTCACAGGCATTACGGTGTGTGGTATAATGTATCAGGGGCATTGCAGTGTGTAGCATAATGTATAACGGGCATTGCAATTCCTGTCATAATGTGTCGGGGGCATTACGGTGTGTGGCATAATGTGTCGGGGGCATTATGGTGTGTGCATATTGTGTCATGTGCATTATTGTGTGTGGCATAATGTCTAAGGGCCACTGCAGTATGTGGCATAATGTATACTGGGCATTACTATAAGGAGGAAAAATTACAAATAATGTAAGGGGCATGAATCAGGATTATTTTTCTTTCCCGCCTGGGCGTGCAGGTTGGAAAACTGGGGTATAACGCAGTCTTTTCCTGCAATGTTACGCCCCTTTATGGTAAGCCACGCCCATCCCAACGAAGCCACACACTCTATACTGCCAATTATGGAGGGGGGGGGGGAATAATTTTTTGGCTTGGGGGAGAAAAATTTCTAGTTACGTCACTGAACTGACTCATTCCTGTAAGCCGCCACTACAGCGCAAACCCCAGGAGAGTACGCTGGTGCGCGCCTGCTGTGGGAGGTAGGAGAGGAGCTGCTGCTACCGTTGCCCCGCTGCTGTGGGGAAGGGGGGGACGGTATGGATGGACACACGTGCGAGGCGGTGTTCAAGAGCTGGTACCACACTTGCCTTGGATTCCACTTCTTATTGCGCTCTGCCTCCGGTAATTGGGGAGGAGAGAAGAGCCTTCTTTCACTACACAAGGTATCCATCTATGCTCCCTTTCTCCCTGTATAAGTGCACTGCCAGTATACTGTATGTATGTTTGTATATATAGATAGAGGTAGGGGTCTGGCACAGCCACATAATAGACTAATACATTGGGTGCCCTCACAGCAAAGTAGTTTAGCAAAATAGAGGTGGTGCGGCACGCCAATGATTTGCACACTGACACCAATTGAAGTAGTGCAACGTTTTAATGCCCGTTTAATGAATCTGCATTTTTGTCATATATACAATGACCCCCATTCTGCCTCATCCCGTCCTCCAGACCTCTGTTACTCCATCTGCCCCCCGCCCCCATTTGCCAAGTCCTTCTGCCCGCCCGCGACCATCCCTCCCCATCTTCCTCCCATAATTAATTGTCCTCCCGCAGGGAATACATATGTTTTACCGACAGACGGGATGCCGTCTGTCAGCATCCTGACAGCAGCATCCCGTCCGTCAGAATTCTGGCAGGGGGCGTGCGCAATGAAGGCCCTTGCTTGTTGCGCTCGCAACGCAGTGGTCTCGGTGGTTCCCATCCCACTCTATTGGTGTTGTGGACACCCACGAATGGGAATAAGACCTGTGAGACGGTATTCTGGTGTCGGTATCCTGACCGCTAGGAATCCCGACAGCCAGCAAAATGATTGCCTCCCCTCCCGCAGTATCGGTCACATAATAGACTCACTTTCAGCTCCAGGCCCATGTGGACCCTAAACTGGCACTGGTCTGCAGGGATGTATCATTAGCACAAGGTTAAAAATGCAGCCAAACCTCCAAAAATGCAGTTTTCAGAGGTTTGGCGGCTTACTACTTATCCACCAAGCCTAGACCCCAGGGCTTGGATGCGGTGGGCAACACCATCTTTAGATGGGCTTCTATCACATTTCCCATTGGACCCCTCCCAGCACCCCCCAGTGGGGCGCATCAGCCCACGCATGCACAGATAGGACTCCGGATCATACACCGGGAAGTTCTACTGTATCATGGCAAAGAATAGCTCTCACCGCAAGAGCTGTCCTTTGGAAATTTCTTCATGCATACGCCATTATGCTTGCAAAGAATGGCAGGATATATATATATATAAATATATATATAGCCTGCAGGATCAATATTGGTGTGGTGTGTGTATATATAAAAAAAATGTTTTTTGCCTCTATATAGGGGGGCACCTGTATTTATATTGCCTCCGGGCGTCTAGGACGAACTTACGCCACTGGGTGGACCCGTTCATTCCAAGTAAAGCATTCGTTACCTCTAAACCCAATAAATAAAGACACGGAGACTTGAATTTGGCAGAAAAATTGCTAGCTATTTATTTGACCCTAACCATAGCAAACCAGTAAATGAAAACTTTGTTAAGATGCCGATACAGCCGGCATATGGTGGCAGCAAAAAGAACGGCTCTACTAACCTAAATTAACCGTAAAATACTAAAAATTCGAAACCATCCTAATTTTACTACAACTATCAAAAACCGGTAATAGGTGACAACTCCACCCCCACAGTGACTACCCATCGCTCCTGGGTGCCCTGCCGCTGCCTTCCCGGATGGGTGGTCAAGCGGCCAATAAGTCGATGGAGGTGAGTGCACCTAAACCAAATCAAACTGTAAATCACTACAGCTTACCATACAACCACCAACTGCCGTTCTTTTCCGACAATAAATAGCCAACGATAAAACCAGCCAAACAATTTACTGCCAAGGCACTCCGTGCCAGAAACATTTACCAACAGGGCGGGAGGGCGGGAAGGCAATTTCACCAAGAGAGAGACAAAATGTCTATCCTTCCCTATATATACTAACCCTCCCTTTTTCCCAAAGGGCTGTACTTTCCTTCCAGCTAGGTCCACCCCTCACAAGATGTTTAACTCATTCCTTTCCTATGCTGTCAATTCTCTCTCCTAAACATCCTAGTGACATTTGGTGGACCCGTTCATTCCAAGTAAAGCATTCGTTACCTCTAAACCCAATAAATAAAGACACGGAGACTTGAATTTGGCAGAAAAATTGCTAGCTATTTATTTGACCCTAACCATAGCAAACCTGTAAATGAAAACTTTGTTAAGATGTCGATACAGCCGGCATATGGTGGCAGCAAAAAGAACGGCTCTACTAACCTAAATTAACCGTAAAATACTAAAAATTCGAAACCATCCTAATTTTACTACAACTATCAAAAAACGGTAATAGGTGACAACTCCACCCCCACAGTGACTACCCACTGCTCCTGGGTGCCCTGCCGCTGCCTTCCCGGACGGGTGGTCAAGCGGCCAATAAGTCGATGGAGGTGAGTGCACCTAAACCAAATCAAACTGTAAATCACTACAGCTTACCATACAACCACCAACTGCCGTTCTTTTCCGCCAACAGCGAAAGACTCCTTCCCAGAGTCTTCGCACTGCCACCATAACCTCACCCTAACTCCAGCAACCCTAGGAACAGATCCTCCAGGAAAAAACATCATCCCCTCATTGGATAGATGCACACCATCAGGCCGAAGAAGGTGACTTTGTCTCTGACTGAATCCTAGGGTGGCGAACCACTTGGCCTCCGTGGGACAACCCACTTCGCCACCGCCCCATTCACCTTCTGCCTGGCCTCCTCAATTTCGCAACCGTCCGTCACACCTTGCCAACTCAACCTTGGCACCATCAAGAAGAACACCAATATACAAGTGGTCCATTCCCCTTCTGCGTGGCCTCCTCAATTTTGCGACCGTCCGCCACACCTTGCCAACTCAACCTTGGCACCATCAAGGAGAACACCAATATACAATTGGTCCACTGCTGCGGCCAAACTTGCCAGATCCTGTATCATGACCCCCCGCATCTCCAAAGAAGTCCTCTTCCCCAGGTCGTTGCCACCTAAATGGACAACCAGCACACTAGGGCTCCATGCTTGCTGGCCTGACTCACTAGTCTACTTCTCCACTCCGTCCACATTATCCCTTGCCAACCAAGCCAACGAACTTCTCGAGCCCTAGGAAACATCTGTGCCCCCTGCGAGGCCAAAACTGGGCGGCCCAATACACATAAGAGTGGCCAACCACCAAAATAGGCAAGTCATCTTCCAACCAACCTGAAGAGGAGGAAAAAGGGGTAAAAGTGGTTACTAATCATCTATACCATTGTTTAATTTACTGCATTAACCTGAAGGATCTGCCAAAAAGAAAAATGTTGCTGTCGTATATTGCAGCAGTCTCGGCCTAGCCGATCTGCACGAGCAATCAGCCAATTTGAAGCCTAACATGAACACACAAATGGGAAAGATGAAAATAACAAAAACAATGGGGGGGGGGGGGGTAAAACATGTAATAACTCAGCTGGAGGTGAAAGCATAAAGACCTGCTGAGGGACTCTGATTAAAACAGATTAGCCGAATTGTGGATTAGAATTCAGTCCGTCAAGTCAGGCAAAAAATTGCAAAATAACTCCAGACCCCCGCTGCCGGCTCATGCCAGCAACGGCGAGTAGCTAATCCCTGAGTAGGATAAAAAGGGGGAGACAAACAAACGCACAACACCATAACGTACTGAACTGTAATAACATGATTAAACGACTGGAATTGACACACAAGTACGCGCGAGCTAACATCTCATGCAACGGGGCGCATATACCGTCTGTAACTTGACGACTTCCATCGCCCCACCGCCTGGACCTCAGCCATGTAAAATCCCGTCGCCGCAGCCGACGTCGCAGCCCCTATGTGGAAGGAATGCGTCCCTAACGCAGCGGGTGGAAGGTCCAAGCTCACAAGACATCGACCCAGCATCCAACAAAATTGATATTTCGTCACCGGCAGCCCGTCATAGTGCAGCAGCCATGACCCCCGATCGTCGGGCCGTACTCCCTCATATCACACTGCCTACCTTACTGGGCAAATGCTCTCATCAAGAGCCGGAACCAAGGCGACCCATCGACCTCTCCCCACTTGGTCCGCCTTAGAGCAACGCAATCTGCAAAGCAAGGACCTCTCACCCACCACCACGTCCCCGACAAGCATGCGCGAATCTGCTCGCTTAGAAGGCACTACCAATTCTGAAACCCTAAAGGCCCAGTGGTAAGCCATTGAGAACGCCAAACTGAACAACAGCGACTCAAACATGGACGATGCGACACCTCCCACCGCCCTGATGACAGCCGGCAACGAGGCCGCATCAATGGACCGCCTCCTGTCAGGCGGTGTCGGCGCGACTCGCGCCCATCCTTTCATCGCCTTCAGCAGAATCCCACTTTTCGTCACGTCAGGGACGCCCTTTATTTTGCTGAGAAACTAAATACCAGCCAAGTACCGGGCAACCACCGCTCTGGACCTACCCGAAACATACAGCTGCCAAATAAAAGAAAGCATCATCCAATGCCCACTCTTACCTTGGCCCTCATTCCGAGTTGTTCGCTCGTTATTTTTCATCGCATCGCAGTGAAAAACCGCTTAGTGCGCATGCGCAATGTTCGCACTGCGACTGCGCCAAGTAACTTTGCTATGAAGAAAGTAATTTTACTCACGGCTTTTCCATCGCTCCGGCGATCGTAATGTGATTGACAGGAAATGGGTGTTACTGGGCGGAAGCACGGCGTTTTAGGGGCGTGTGGCTGAAAACGCTACCGTTTCCGGAAAAAACGCAGGAGTGGCCGGAGAAACGGTGGGAGTGCCTGGGCGAACGCTGGGTGTGTTTATGACGTCAACCAGGACCGACAAGCACTGAACTGATCGCACAGGCAGAGTAAGTCTGAAGCTACTCTAAAACTGCTAAGTCGTTTGTGATCGCAATATTGCGCATACTTCGGTCGCAATTTTAAGATGCTAAGATACACTCCCAGTAGGCGTAGGCTTAGCGTGTGTAACTCTGCTACATTCGCCTTGCGAGCGAACAACTCGGAATGAGGGCCCTTGTGAATTCCGTCCTTGAACAAACTCCTCCCACTCACTCCAGGCTTGCCTGTAAGCCATAAGCGTAGTTGGCGCGACTGACCGCAACGCTAGACCCTCCAGTCCGGCCCGATCACCTGCCAAACATAACCGGGACAATGAAAACCATGCTCGTCGGCCTCGGGTGCCAACAAACAAAATCTTTCCCACTGCCCTCATGATAACGCGTCAGCAATTCCGTTCTCTAGCCCCGGCACGTGCTGCGCGCGGAACCACACGTTCCGATGAAGGCATGTCAACAGCAACTGCCCCAGCACCCGCAGAACGACCAGCGACTTCGCCCTATTTATCGCATGCACCACGCCCAGATTGTCACATCTAAACAAGATGCTGCGATGAGCCCCATACCTCCAGTGCTACCATAATGGGGAAAAGCTCCAGCAGCAAAAGGTTCTTAGTTAAACCTTTGCGATGCCATTCCGCCGGCCACGAGGCCGCGCACCAAGATTCCTCCAGATAGCAGCCGAATCCAGAGGCACCCGCTGCATCGGTGAACAGCTGCAACCGAGCGCTGTCCACCATTGGGGCCTGCCATATACACACCCTGTTGAAGTCCTCTAGGAACGAGGCCCATACGGCCAAATCCCTCTTGATCTCTGAGGACAAACGCACAAAATGGTGTGGTCTGACACACCCCGCAGTCGCCCTTTTTAACTTCCGGCAGAAAACCCTGCCCATCGGGATTACCCGACAAGCAAAGTTCAACATGCCCCGCAAGGACTGCGCCTGCCGCAGTGTGACCTTACGCGACCCCTCAAACCGGCAAATAGCGTCGCGGAGCTTCACCACCTTGTCCCGAGGCAGCCGACACGATCCTGCCACAGTGTCAATCCCAATCCCCAAACAGGACAAACAGGAAGACGGGCCCTCTGTTCTATCCTCGGCTACCGGAACGCCGAAGTGAAAAAACAGCGCTCGGATGCTGAAAAGCAAGTTGCTGCACCGTGGTGAATTTGCCGGACCCGCGCACAGGAAGTCATCGAGGTAATGTGCTACCCCATGACCCCCTGACGAAGACTCCACGCATCAATGTAGAAACGTGCTAAAACGCTCGAAAATTGAGCATGAAACGGAACATCCCATCGGCAAACATTTGTCGATGAAATACTCCGCTCCGATCCGGAAACCCATAAAACGGAACGAGTCCGGATGTAATGGCAGTAACCGAAAAATGGACTCAACATCGATCTTAGCCATGAGGGCCCCAGTCCCGTAACTGCGGACCATCTCCAACGCTTCGTCAAACGACTGATACACCACCGAGCAATGAGCTGGCGGTATTGCGTCGTTGACCGACGCCCCCGACGGGTAAGAAAGATGCTGAATGAGCCGGAAAGCGCCTGGAGTCTTCTTGGGAACCACCCCCACTGGAGAGATGACCAAGTCATCCACCGGGGGTGATAGGAACGGTCCCTCCATCCTGCCCAACCTGACCTCTTTATCCACTTTCTCCCTCAGTACTAACGGCAAGGCTCGGGCAGACTGGAGGTTCCGCTGGGCCCGCCTGGACACCTCGCTCGCAACAGGCAAACGAAACCCAAACTGAAAACCGGAAAACAAAAATTGTGCATCCTCCCTATTTGGATACCAGTCAAACCACCGGCCCATAGTTTCCAACTTAATTGGTGTTGGCGCTCTGCGGATCGCTCCCGCCCGCGGCTGGCCTGGGGTAAGTTGGCTTACTCCGGGCACCCTGCCGACTGCCTTTGAAGCAGGTAGAGGCTGGGTGGGATCCACCACACTGCAGGAATGAGTGTCGAAAACGACACTGTTTGCCGAAGGAACACGCCGCGTTGTTAAACGCGAAACATTGTCTTTTTGTGGCGGCTCGCCCCCCTGCGCGGACGGCCGATCAACCCGGCTTGGCCAACCCGCCATCCGCGCCGGACCCCTGGGCGGATGACCCTGCGCGGTGCCCATCCGCCCCTGGCTTCCAGGGCTCCTCAGCCTGTTCCAAAGCCCGCGTGACCTTGAGCCAGACCTCAACGTCCTTGAACCCAAAATCCATGACCTGCAAACCGTCCTGCTTTTCCCTGAATTCCTGGTCGTACTTACGCCATTACGAGCCCGAAGACGTGCACTGCATGTCATGCATGAGAGGCAGGTACCGAATTATGTTAATGTGCTCGTTCGGCCTGTCGTCCAGGTAACACGCCGCGAAGACCCAAAACCCGGCCAGCCAATTATCGAAGGTACAGAATGCCTCAGCCCCGATGCCCTTCTTTGCGACCGCTGCCTTATACTCCTTCTTCGCGTCCTTCGTCAAGACGAACACATCCACGAAGTCCCCCCTGTGAATCTTCCTGCGGCAACTATCTCGCAGCCCTCGCATTACAGCAGTATAGTCGCAGCGCACGACACCGGGCAAATCGCTGCACTTCTTGGCCCTACGAGTTTCCTCGCTAAGCCGCTTGCGTCTCTTACGCCTCTTCTGCTGGCCCGCTGCCCTCTTGGTGAATTTCGTCGCCCGCTTCCTCGCCCTAGTCGTGCTACTGACTTTGGGCGCCCGCGACGACAGAGACGATGAAGAGGAGGAAGAGGAAGAACTACGAGGACTAGAGCTCGTGGAGGAACCCGATACCGACTGCACCACCTCACCTGATGCCGCCGACTGCCCCGACATGGAATCCTCCGGCGTGGCCAAATCGACGTCTTCCTCCTCGAACTCTGCCATCTCCTCTTCCCCGAGCTCCCCTGATGCTGTCGACTGTTCAGACTGGGAGTCCTCCAGTGTGGAAACTTCAAAATACTCCCATCGCTCACTCAACCTCTCCGCGATCACCTGAAAAATAAGACAAAGCACGGGACCCGGAAACCACTCCCGGGGCAAAGACATCCCCACCTCGCGTCCGCGCTCCGTCCGTACTGGACGGTGTCCCAAATGCGCCGCCCCCAGGTCACGGAAAGCGCGCGCTATTCGCTGAGCCGCTGACCCCGGCTGCGTACCGGACGCCCTTGCTTCTGCGTGCGCGCCCGGGGATGCGGCCAATGGGCCCAATGCCGCCACCACCGTCGACAGAGCCGATGCCAACTCTCTGGAAGTCTCCTGACTTCCCCAAAAGTCGCGGCTGGAACCAGCGGGAGCCCCACGCAGATGCCGGCGCACCTCTCCTGGCACGTCGGCCGGCAGGGACCCAACGGCCAATGCCCCGCCTGGCCTGCTGGTGATCCGCTGGCCCCCTTGACCACAATTGGCGTGGCCCCCCGCCAATCATCTATCCTATCCTGTGCCTGCTGGCCCTCACTATCGCTGCTGTGCCTGCCACCGGACCCCCTGCGCGTGCCCTCCCCCCGCAGGCCGGAGCTCTCTCTGTCTGCAGGGAAGGCACCTCTGTGGGGCTCAATGCTGCCGCGCCCTATCCTGGGACGACCCCCGCCGCCGCTCCCCGCCGGCTGTAAGGGAGGCAGCAGGGGAGACGTTGAAACTGGCTAGTGATGGGTAGTTCATGAATGATTAGTTCAAAATCAACTAATCTTCAAAGTGAAATAGTTTATTCAGTTCACAGCTTTGGAAAAGATTAGTTGATCAGGAAGGAGGAGTCAGACACAGACAGAATAGAGCCAGCAGCTGCATTAGGCTTCTCACTGTCTCACTCACTTCACTGGATTTTCACTCCCTAAACTGATGCTGTAAAATGAAATGTAAAAGTCCAACAACAGCCCAGCAAAACAGATCTAATAAATAAAATAGTATCTGCACTGCCTAGCCCAAGTCTATGTGTGTCTGTGAGTGAGCATGTGTGTCATGCTGCTCACCTTCCTGTGATATAATCACTGTCCTATTAGTCCAGATGTCCAAACGCTTGCTGCTGCTTCTGATACTACTTACTTCTGTGCAAAAACTTTTGCTGGGTGTTGTGAAACTCCTCACTACATGCTGATGCAGCAGCACTGGGTGTTATTAAGCTCTCACTCAGCAATACTCATGCAAGGCAATTTCACCAACAGAGAGAAGTAAGAGAGAGTACAGAGAGAGTAAGAGAAGTAACAGAGAGAGTAAGTGTAATAAAACTTTGGGGAATATTCTGCACTTCAGCACTCACCCAGCACAAGGCAATTTCACCAACAAGAGAGAGACAAAATGCCTATCCTTCCCCATATATACTAACCCTCCCTTTTTCCCAAAGGGCTGTACTTTCCTTCCAGCTAGGTCCACCCCTCACAAGATGTTTAACTCATTCCTTTCCTATGCTGTCAATTCTCTCTCCTTTTAAATGCAATGGTTGCTGATGCCGACAAGGTCTAAATCTTTGTTATATCAAATTGTCCAAACTTAGCATAATAAGCGTACTATGCTGTAAATGGCTTTCTTAAGCCCTATATTGGTTGTACAGGGGCACAATTGCTCCTTGGGATAATTGAATTGAGTCCAGCATACGAAAAATTGGGGAAAAAGGAATGGAGTGGAATGTGAGAAGAAAATTCAGTTTGTTTAAAATGCAGACCGCGGCGTCCCGCTGGTCTGTATGTGAAGTAGTGCACTAGTTGGAATCTATGCCGTGTTTGATGTTTAGACAGGTAAGGAGGTTAAAATCAAAGAAAGGGGACACAGGACTGGTCTTACCTCCCCCCGCTCCTGCCACCGGCACTGTGACAGTGTTCGGTCACACGCCGGAGGCCAGTCAGCCTGGGTTCGGTGCTTGTCTTGGGGGGGGGGATGCACTTCCTCCACCTATGGAGACTCACCCCGAATCTCCTCCTCCGCTGCTAACTGCATCAGTGACAGGCTTTCTCCTTGATGTCTCTCTGCCATCCGTGGCCCGCAATCACTTCCTGGTCTTCAGTCACGTGACCGGGTGCTGCCGCTTCTTCCTGCCGCTGTTGTGGGTCGTAATACTGGAATGCTCCAATGCGTTTCGGCCCTTGGGGGCCTTCCTCTGGGAGAGAAGTGTATGGGGATTTCTCCTATGGTGAATTTAAATGACCTAACCTGTGACACCTTCGCTCTGATTGGTTCTCATTCTCCATGTGGTGATAGGTTGTTATTCTTGTCAGTCACATTGTACGTCCAATGGAGATATCAATAGTGTCTTCACATGTATTCAAGCCTGTGCTATCCTTGGTTGGTTTTTAACAAAGGAGGGGGAGTAGTTGTTCAGTGAGGATTATCTTAAGGAGGCACATAGGATACTCGATGACACCACCACTTATAGGAAATTACCCGCAGACCCTACAGTCAAATTCCAAAAAGATCTCCGGGCACTCCTTAGGAGAGGATTGGATACAGAGATCCTGAAACCAAAAGAATATTCATTTATAGATACATCACATCCAATAATCCCAATATTTTACTATCTCCCTAAAATACACAAAAACAAACAAAACCCACCAGGCAGACCAGTCATATCCGGATCAATTCATTCACCTCTAACCTTTCTCAGTATATAGACACCTTCCTACAACCATATGTATCAGCACAACCATCACATCTAAAAGATACCACTGACATATTGAACAAATTACAGGAAATCACATGGCAGGAAGACTACTGGCTAGTCACATGTGACGTGACATCACTTTACACAATAATAGATCATGATCAGGGAACCTCCAGCACACACTACTTTCTAACCAAAGACGAAACAATGGTACCAGCTCAGAGAGATTCATCATCGATTGCATACAACACATACTCACCCACAACTACTTGTGGTTTAAAGATGAGTTTTACCTACAGGTCACCGGCACGGCCATGGGTACGAGGTTCGCGCCAAGCTACGCTAATCTTTTCATGAGCCATTGGGAGGACCTCTCCATCTGGTCCATGTCGGAGCTCGGCGTGAACCTCGTCCTGTGGTCCAGATTCATAGATGATATATTTTTCATATGGAAGGGTACTCAAGCATCACTAGAAAACTTTTAAGGTACATCAACAACAACGATCAAAACTTACAGTTCACTACCAATTTCAGTAAAGAAAAAGTCAGGTTTCTGGATCTCAATATTTTCATAACAGACAATACGATCCACACGAACACGTTCCACAAACCAGTAGACGTGAACAGTCACATCCTCACATCCAGTGGCCACTTACATAACTGGCTGAAGAACATCCCCACAGGGCAGTTCAAACGCGTACGGAGGAACTGCTGACGCCTGACAGATTACGACATACAGGGACAAAATCTAAAGAGCCAGTTTATAGAAAAGAAATACGACGGTGCCACCATTCAAGAAACATTCAGTAAAGTACAAGAACTGGACAGAGGACCACTGTTACACTATAGCCAAAAACAGAAACAATTTCAGGATGATAACATATACTTTATCACGCAATATTCCATCAAGTTAGAAAGATTATTAACAAATACTGGCCTATTCTGTTACAAGACGAAACACTGGTGAATGTTCTACCACCAAAACCCAGAATAATATTCAGAAAAGCGCCAGATATTAGACAGAAAATTGTGAAGAATCACATTGCACCTAAAACACAGAAATAGACCACTATCGACAAAGTTGACATGAAAGGAGGTTTTTATTATTGCGGTACATGTAAAGCATGCACAACCACTAGAAGCAGAAGTACCAAACCTGTTCACACAGTCACATCCACTTCAAACAAGAAAACAATGCAAATCAGATCCACGTTGACATGTCACAGCAAGGGGGTGATTTACATACTGGAATGTCCATGTCACAAGCAGTACATAGGGAGGACAGTCAGACAGCTTAATATAAGGTTAAGCGAACACATTCGGAACATAGCAAAAGGGACAGAGGAACATCCATTATCCAAGCATTTTAAACAATTTCACAACAGCGACCCCACAGTGCTCACATTCATAGGATTGAAAGAAGTTAAACCAAAATGGAGAGGGGGCAACTTCATTCACCACACAAATAAAGAGGAAGTAAGAGTCATGATTGAGATGGACACATTAGTACCAAAAGGGCTCAATTTTGATAATGAGGTGAGATCCATTATTTGCCAGTGAGAACTAATGCTCAAACACCATACTTGATATCAGTTTCCTGTGATCAAAGATCCAGAACTAACACTTTATAACATATTGACATTTATATTTATATATTTATTTTATTTATTATTTGTTTTATATTTACATTTATTCATTTTATCTGATTTATTTTGCAGTCTCATTCCTATCCATTTTTATTTTTTTTCTTCAATTATAGGGTTGCAATAAAACCCTTCTCCTTGTTGTAACAAGGGAACCAGGACAAAAACTTGATCCTGACACAATTTTTGTATTGCTGCTGCCACCACTTCCCTGTCTGGGATAGAAGCTGGTAAGGTCGATTTGAAAATACGGCCTGGGGAAATGTCTTGAAACTCCAGTTTGTACCCGTGGGACTCTATTTGTATGATCCACGGGTCTAGGCCAGATTGAACCCAGAACTGACTGAAGAGTTTCAGACGTGCCCCACACGTAACATCCTCCTCCTCAAACCTAGCAGCATGCTCTACACACTTAGCAGCCTCCCCACACCTAGCAACATCTTTCCTACACCTAGCACCATCCTCCCCACACCCAGCATTTATAACTCATTATTTTATTTTAGGTAGCTTCATACAGGTTGAGTATCCCATATCCAAATATCCGAAATACGTAATATTCCGAAATACAGACTTTTTGAGTGAGAGTGAGATAGTGAAATTTTTGTTTTCTGATGGCTCAATGTACACAAACTTTGTTTAATACACACAGTTATTAAAAATATTGTATTAAATGACCTTCAGGCTGTGTGTAAGGTGTATATGTAACATAAATGCATTCTGTGCTTAGATTTAGGTCCCATCACCATGATATCTCATTATGGTATGCAGTTATTCCAAAATACGGAAAAATCCCATATCCAAAATACCTCTGGTCCCAAGCATTTTGGATAAGGGATACTCAACCTGTATTATTATATGTATAGAAAATATATAAGTGATACAATCACACAGTTGATACTTTTTGTGCCAGATTTATTTTAGATTGTGATAAATGTGTAAAACAATCTATTTACATAACACCGTTAAATGTTTTTCCTATCACTGGTCACTGTGCCGCGGCGCACAGTTTGAGAACCACTGCGATAACCAATTCATTTTTATGTGACATACAGGTATGGAGACTGTCTTCTTGCATTTATGTATTTGCATATTAGAATATAATTAATACGGGATCCCGAGCGCCAGAATGCCGGCAGCAGCGCCATAGCTATTCCCACTCCTGGGTGTCCATGACAGCCATGGAGTGGGAATAGCCGACAGCGTGGTGAGCACAGCAAACCCGCAAGGAGCTTCGTTGCACTCACCTTGCTGCCGGCGTTCAGGATCCTGGCATCAGTATTTTGACCGCCGGGGTCCCGTACCCAATGCATTAATACGCTTGCCTGACTTTATCATCAATGGAGGGCGCAGTGAGCCTGCAATAACCCATATTCATGCAACATATGTAAAATGAAACCTTAAATTATGAAAAGAAATATAAGGCGCATTTTGCTGTATATATAAATTTGTACACTGCAGTGTCATCAATAAAGGGTCTGAATGTGGCTGAAAGTATCATATAAATCAGGCCTGGCCAACCTGTGGCTCTCCAGATGTCGTGAAACGACACATCCCAGCATGCCCTGCCACAGTTTTAGCATTCCCTAATAGCAAAACTGTGGCAAGGCATGATGGCACTTGTAGTTTTACAACAGCTGGAGAGCCACAGGTTGGCCAGGCCTGATATAAATAAAGAAATTGGTCTTATATACCATGTAATGAGTAATGACAAGGGAATATAGTGGACTTCTCTTTAGCACAACATGCATACTATACCCTCCATTACGGCTGTGCCGGAAACCGGCACAAATTCAGAAAGAGGCGTGGCCACAGGTAAGGGGGGTCATGAACCCATAGGAATTAATAGGATTGGGAGATACCAAAACCTGGTACAAAGCTCTTTTTGGACAGTAGAGACCATTTTTAATAAAAACTGCAAAAAAGTACAGTTGGAGGGTCTGGAATACTGTAGGTGTGGCCGGACTTATGGGGTTGGCGATCTACTTTGAAAGCTGAAAAGCTTTCGTGATCTACCCGGGTGGGACATTAGCATGCGCTGCAGGTGCGCGCCGGGATAAGGGTGCATATCCTAATAAAAAGGGGTGTGACCTCGCTGCACTTGATGTAGGGACTGTCCAAAATCACAAATTGGCCCCCACAGTAATAAACACATTGCCCCCCCCACAGGAAAAATGTCAAGCACATCGCCCCAAACCGGAATAAACCAAAAACACATTACCCCACACAGGAATAAACCACAAACACATTGCCCCACACAGGAATAAGCCACAAACACATTGTCCCACACAGGAATAAGCCACAAACACATTGTCCCACACAGGAATAAGACACAAACACATTACCCCACACAGGAATAAACCACAAACACATTGCCCCACACAGGAATAAGCCACAAACACATTGCCCCACACAGGAATAAGCCACAAACACATTGTCCCACACAGGAATAAGCCACAAACACATTGTCCCACACAGGAATAAGACACAAACACATTGTCCCACACAGGAATAAGACACAAACACATTGCCTCACATAAGAAAAAAATAATAAAATTGTGCCCCACAAAAAATAAAATCTATATTAAATTGACCCCCTGTGCAGAACCCCCCACCCCCCACCCCCCCACACACACACACGCACACACACTTGTGCAGAACCTCCACCCACCCACATAGTACCCTCACCTCTCGGCAGAATACCCCCCCCCCCCTCCTTGTGTAGAACCCCTACACGATTAGGAATATTAGCCTGTGCCAAGCGCAGGAATAGTAACCTGCTGTGATCCCTCCATTCACACTGGCAGCCGCATACACCATAGGTTTCTATGGGGGATCCAATGCTGCCAGATGTATCAATATTGGGACTGCAAAGCATTCCCAATATTTCCCCCGCTGCAACTGCAAGCTGCAATTTGTCGTAGCCCACTGTAGCCTTCTGACTGTACTTCAGGTAGGTAGATCGGGCAGGATTCCCCAGGAACCCTTCGTTGGAAATAACCCCTGTGCTTGGCGGTCCAATGACAGAACATCTGCTGCAGCATCGGCAGCATACTCAGCACATTGCAGGGACGGGTTTCTTTCGTAGTCCCTGTCCATGCCAGTGCCAGGTGATAAATGCACCCCATCTGATCGCATTCTGCAATGCCATCCTGGGCACTAATATCATGTCCAGATCACATGGCAAATGCAATCATTGGTTAATGGGCCCCTTACACTTTAGTTTGGGTGGAGGTCACCAATTTATAATACTGTAAGCTGTAAAGTTCTGCTAACTTGGGGTGCAGTGTTCTCTATGTCCAGCAGGTGTCACTGTAGTCTCCAGTGGTCACCTCAGCTCTGTTCTCCGCTACTAAGGAGGCCTGTCCCAAAAATAGCCGAGGATGGGGTTTATGCCCTTATCCTGAGACCTTCATAAATGAGGTGTCCTAGAGGGTTGTCTGCCTGGCACAGACCCTCCTTAGTAGCAGAGAACAGACCAGCACCGGATCACTGACCACTGGACTCTGTGGATCAGGGGAACTCTGCACCCCAGTTATGGAGAACTTTGTATGTTATTATTATTTAGTTGGGCCAACAGTTTGATGTAAGTTACTGCTTGATAAACACATTTATTAGACAACAAATAGATCTCACCTCTACAATAATATTTGGTCTGTTCTTAATTACTACTGGGGGGGGGGGGGGGGGGACATCCAAAGAAATACATTAGTAATATTCAATTATTAATTTTCCACAGTAAATTCATATATTTTATGATATATTGCAAATAATCTCCTTGTTACACTATTTACTTTATGACTTTGATGCAGCAATTCTCATACACATGGAAGGCAGCATACAGGGGCTCAGTGAAGGTGGCGGAGAAGGTGTGTAAGTGTCTGATGGGGTCACACAGCTGATAGAAGGACAGACGCCCGGCCTCATAGTTCAGGTATATCCCCACCGTCTGCACTGGAGAACCTTTATCTATTTTTTTATGTATATTGTTATGACATGCGATAAATGTGCCATTAAAGTCCAGACCCCATGACTTGTCATTATAACCAATGTATGATTCATTACCACATATCTTTCTCTCTATACTGTGACCGGCCACCCCTATTAGCCAGTCGCCTGCTGCACTTACATCCACTTCCCAGTAATGTCTCCCAGATGAGAAGCTACAGGAGCTTAACACCTGGTCAGATATAAACCTCTCTGGTCCATCTGGTCTCTTGTAATTTACACCAGTAGCAGAAGCAGATCTAAGATCCCCTGATATAATCATGTAATTATTGGCTGTCTTTTCATCCAGTAATATGTCTGCTTTCTCCATCACTGAGAGCTGTCTCTTTGTCTGTAGATCCATCAGATTATCAGCCAAGTGTAAAAGTCTCCTGTGTAACATCTGTGAGATTATTACCTCATCCACACATCCAGCAACTCTTACATCACTGGTGACATCACAGCTCCTGTGACTGATGACATCACTCTCTGGTTCTTTCTTCAGGACAGTTAATGGATCAGTGATGTTACATATCTCCTCAATGCTACTAATCTTCCTGGACATCTCATCCTTCTGTTTCTCCAGCTGTGTGATCAGATCAGAGACTGAGAGTGACATCTGCTCTTCCTGTCTGGAGATCTCACCCAGGACCCCCCTCTCCAGAGTGTCTAACTTCTCCCTGATGTCTCTAAACAGATCAGTGACTCTCTCAGTGACACTGGTGGCTTTCTCCTTCTCCTCTCTCCTGTGATCCTGCAGACGCTGCACTCTCCTCTCGGTCTCCTCTCTCTCAGACTTCAGGGTCTCTGTAACATTTCTCAGTTTCTTTTTTTTCCTCTCATAGACCACATTCAGAAGCTCCACGTGGTGATCCTGGTGGTCTTCATTCACCCAGCAAGACGTACAAATAGCAGCTGAATCCACAGAGCAATAATACTTCACCATCTCCTTGTGTACGGAGCATTTTCTGTCCTCAAAGGAAACAGTGGGGTCAGTTAAAACATGTTCTGCGGATTTACTGTGTTTGCTCAAGTGTTTGTCACAAAATGAAGCGTCACACTGCAGACATGTTTTAGTAGCCGAGACAGGAGAGTCACAGTAAGTACAGAAGATCCGGGTCTCCTCCGGCTCTGGGTGACTACATAGGAAACGTTCCACAATGTTACTCAGCTTCCTGTTCTTCTCCAGTGCTGGGCGCTCCTGATACTCTGCTCTGCACTCAGGACAGGAATAGCCTCCAGCCTCCTTCTGTGTATCCAGCACACTCAGAATACAGTCCTGGCAGAAGATGTGCCCACATCTCAGGGATACAGGGTCTGTGTAAGTGCTCAGGCAGATGGAGCAGCTCAGCTCAGCTTCCAGGTCTGCAGACGCCATTCTAGGGAACAGGAAGAAAACTTTCTCATGCTACGGATCAGTGCAGAGGGAGGAGCTGAGCAGTAACGTCCACAGACAGGGATATGTGATGAAAGTGAAAGCACGTCTGGGAATGGCTGAGTGGGGGAAGAATAGAGCTGGGACACACTGTTTATGAGTCTAACCCAGTGTAGCAAATGCAGATAACCCCATTCACATCCTAGTTCGTGTTTCTCCATATGTATGAAAGGGTTACTGTTCCAGAGATAGTATTTTCTGGGGTTCTACAGAAGAAAGCGTCCCCGTGCTAGTACTGCCGCGTTCCTCTCAGCTCAGAGACATACAACATTTTTATCTAAATAAAGCGCTTTGTAATAAAAAATATAGATCAATACATTTTCTAAAGTAAAAAAAAAAAAAGTTAACATACTGTATTTTATTTTTAATAGTGATGTGCACCGGACATTTTTCGGGTTTTGTGTTTTGGTTTTGGGTTCGGTTCCGCGGCCGTGTTTTGGATTCGGACGCATTTTGACAAAACCTCACCGAAATTTTTTTGTCGGATTCGGGTGTGTTTTGGATTCGGGTGTTTTCTTCAAAAAACCCCAAAAAACAGCTTAAATCATAGAATTTGGGGGTTATTTTGATCCCATAGTGTTATTAACCTCAATTACCATAATTTCCACTCATTTCCAGTCTATTCTGAACACCTCACACCTCACAATATTATTTTTAGTCCTACAATTTGCACCGAGGTCGCTGGATGGCTAAGCTAAGCGACACAAGTGGCCGACACAAAGACCTGGCCCATCTAGGAGTGGCACTGCAGTGTCAGGCAGGATGGCACTTCAAAAAAATAGTCCCCAAACAGCACATGATGCAAAGAAAAAAAGAGGCGCACCAAGGTCGCTGTGTGACTAAGCTAAGCGACACAAGTGACCGACACAAACACCTGGCCCATCTAGGAGTGGCACTGCAATGTCAGGCAGGATGGTACTTCAAAAAAATAGTCCCCAAACAGCACATGATGCAAAGAAAAAAAGAGGCGCACCAAGGTATATATACTGGTGGTCACTGTCACTATAGAATGTAGATGGATAGTATACTTAATGACGACACAGAGGTAGGCACAGCAGTAGCCTTCCGTATCGTACTGCTATATATAGTATACTGGTGGTCACTGTGTCAGCAAACTGCAAAACTAAAATGCACCACAGGTATAGAATGTAGATGGATAGTATACTTAATGACGACACAGAGGTAGGCACAGCAGTGGCCTTCCGTATCGTACTGCTATATATAGTATACTGGTGGTCACTGTGTCAGCAAACTGCAAAACTAAAATGCACCACAGGTATAGAATGTAGATGGATAGTATACTTAATGACGACACAGAGGTAGGCACAGCACTGGCCTTCCGTATCGTACTGCTATATATAGTATACTGGTGGTGACTGTGTCAGCAAACTGCAAAACTAAAATGCACCACAGGTATAGAATGTAGATGGATAGTATACTTAATGACGACACAGAGGTAGGCACAGCAGTGGCCTTCCATATCGTACTGCTATATATAGTATACTGGTGGTCACTGTGTCAGCAAACTGCAAAACTAAAATGCACCACAGGTATAGAATGTAGATGGATAGTATACTTAATGACGACACAGTGATCGCGCTGAGCCCCCTAAAAAGTGGGTCCCAGGGACCCCTCACTTTTACAAATTGGGGTCCAACCGGTCCTTTTCTGGGTCCCATTGGGGGGGGGGTTGGGGTGACAATGCAGCTGGGTTGTGTAGCATGCAGGACACCCTGCACCAGAGCTGTAACTAGACATTTTGGTGCCCTTTGGCAGAAAGTGAATTGCTGCCCCACCTCCAAGACCCCAGCATATAGGCAGTTGCAAAAATTTAGGGGCGTGGCCACATAATAGTGCCAATTCACATTACGCCACACAGTAGTGCCGCTTATACACATTGCACCAAGTAGAACCTCCTATACACACTGCGCCAGTTAGTGCACGTTATACATATTGCTCCAGATAGAACACATCATACACAATGCGACAGGTAGAGCACGTTACACACATTGCGCCAGATAGAGCATGTAATACAGATTGCACCAGATAGAGCACGTTACACACATTGCACCAGATAGAGCGTTATACAGATTGCACCAGATAGAGCACGTTACACACATTGCGCCAGATAGAGCACGTTACACACATTGCGCCAGATAGAGCGTTATACAGATTGCACCAGATAGAGCACGTTACACACATTGCGCCAGATAGAGCACGTTACACACATTGCGCCAGATAGAGCACGTTACACACATTGCGCCAGATTGAGCACGTTACACACATTGCGCCAGATAGAGCACGTTACACACATTGCGCCAGATAGAGCACGTTACACACATTGCGCCAGATAGAGCACGTTACACACATTGCGCCAGGTAGAGCACGTTACACACAATGCGCCAGGTAGAGCACGTTACACACAATGCGCCAGGTAGAGCACGTTACACACAATGGGGTCGATTCTATTCGGCAACTAATGAATAGCGCCGGGAATTAGCTCCCGACGCTATTCAATTCAGCAACTAATTACCTGCAATTGTCGGGATTTCTTCTCTCATCCCCGGGGGATGAGAAGAGAAACCCGACAAAAGTGCTGCCTCGCGGCCGGCGCGAGGCTGATTCTGTCGGGAATCAGCCTCGCGCCGGGGAGTTAAGTCGGAGAATGCTCGTTCTCCCGACAATTCAACCTGTTTTGTCGGCGAGAACGGGCCATCGCCGACGTAACTAGTTGCTGAATTGAATAGCGTCGGGAGCTAATTCCCGGCGCTATTCATTAGTTGCCGAATAGAATCGACCCCAATGTGCCAGGTACAGCATGTTATACACATTGCGCCAGGTAGAGGATCACTTACACATTGCAGCCACCACCTCAGACTCCCACTACTTGATGTGCAGGCTAGAGATGGTGTAATATGGCCAGGGAGAGGGAGAGAGGGGACAGGATCCAACCTGCTGTTGCTACTGGCTACTATTACATGTCTCCCTGCAGCTCAGCCTCTTGGGCTCCATGAGCTGAATGTTCAGAGCAGCCCTCACTCCTGGCTTGTGCCTAGCCCTGTCCTATGCTGGGAGCTGGCTGCACACAGTAATAACTGTATGGACACTGCGGCCCTCCCCCACCACCTCCGAGCTCCGTTCACAGCACAGCCTAATAAATCAAGCAGAGGCTGCCGCTGATCTCCATAAATCCCGGGTGGTAAGGGAGTGTGTACAATGAGAGCTTCGTGATGGATTACATAGAGAGGATCAAGGACGGACTTTGCTAGGGGATGCGAACACTAGCACTGACGTGCGGACACTAGCACTGACGTGCGGTAGTGCACTGTAGCCACCCTTTCCCTCCTTCACTGCCAGATCCTCCTGTGCGGTGTGCGCCTGGAACATACTCCCCAACCCCATCCCCGCTGCGCTTACTGAAGCATGCAGGACTTCAGAGGTGCGTGGCCCCCCCTCCCCCATGTGATTCATATCTAAAACAGCGCGTCAGCCGATCAGAACTGCAGCAGCGCCAGCACTGAACAGGCTGGTAGCTGCTGGGTTATGAATACACACTCACAGACGGTCACTCACTGTCGCGGCCAGAGCGCCCGGGAAGCAGGGAAGAGTCAAATACATTTTTTCTGAATGGGTGTGTCCCTGGTCCCCGCTCCACTCAGATTGGCTAGAGGTGTAATGATTGATGTCTCCCTTGACCAAGAGGCTCCTTCTCCACATATTTAGTTCTCTCTGCAGCCGGACAAGGTAGAAATCAATCATTACACCTCCAGCCAATCCCAGTGGAGCGCGTCCCCGGGGACCCACCCATTCAGAAAAAGTGAGTCCCTGGACCTTCATATTGGGTAAAATACGCGCTATGCCGCGTTTTTGCGATCACTGACGACACAGAGGTGGGTACAGCAGTGGCCTTCCGTATCGTACTGCTATATATAGTATACTGGTGGTGACTGTATCAGCAAACTGCAAAAATAAAATGCACCACAGGTATAGAATGTAGATGGATAGTATACTTAATGACGTCACAGAGGTAGGCACAGTAGTGGCCTTCCGTATCGTACTGCTATATATAGTATACTGGTGGTCACTGTGTCAGCAAACTGCAAAACTAAAATGCACCTCAGGTATAGAATGTAGATGGATAGTATACTTAATGACGACAGAGGTAGGCACAGCAGTGGCCTTCCGTACCATACTGCTATATATAGTATACTGGTGGTCACTGTGTCAGCAAACTGCAAAACTAAAATGCACCACAGGTATAGAATGTAGATGGATAGTATACTTAATGACGACACAGAGGTAGGCACAGCAGTGGCCTTCCGTACCATACTGCTATATATAGTATACTGGTGGTCACTGCGTCAGCAAACTGCAAAACTAAAATGCACCACAGGTATAGAATGTAGATGGATAGTATACTTAATGACGACACAGAGGTAGGCACAGCAGTGGCCTTCTGTATCGTACTGCTATATATAGTATACTGGTGGTCACTGTGTCAGCAAACTGCAAAACTAAAATGCACCACAGGTATAGAATATAGATGGATAGTATACTTAATGACGACACAGAGGTAGGCACAGCAGTGGCCTTACGTATCGTACTGCTATATATATTATATACTGGTGGTCACTGGTCAGCAAAACTCTGCACTCCTCCTATATAATATTAATTATACTGGTGGTCCCCAGTCCCCACAATAAAGCAGCACACTGAGCACAGATATGGAGTATTTTTCAGGCAGACAACGTATACTGATGGTCACTGGCAGCAAAACTCTGCACTGTACTCCTGCTATATAATACAGCTGCTCCCCAGTCCCCACAAATAAGCAGTGTGAGCACAGATATATTATGCAGCACACTGAGCACAGATATGGAGCGTTTTTTTCAGGCAGAGAACGGATAAAACTGGTGGTCACTGATCAGCAAAACTCTGCACTGTACTCCTCCTAACAGCTGCTCCCCAGTCCTCCCCACAATTAAGCAATAAAGCAATCAAGTTCAACAATAAACGGAGAGGACGCCAGCCACGTCCTCTCCCTATCATCTCCAATGCACAAGTGAAAATGGTGGCGATGCGCGGCTGCTTATATAGAATCCGAATCTCGCGAGAATCCGACAGCGGGATGATGACGTTCGGGCGCGCTCGGGTTAGCCGAGCAAGGCGGGAAGGTTCGAACCTGCCTCGGACCCGTGTAAAATGGGTGAAGTTCGGGGGGGTTTGGTTTCCAAGAAACCGAACCCGCTCATCACTAATTTTTAATAACATGGATCTAGAGACCCAAGTCCGGGTTCCCAATTCCACTGTGCATAATGATGGGGGTCATTCAGTTGCGGCTGCAAAGAAGGTATCGATCAATGTTTTTGCACTGCACATGCGTCTGAGTCGCAGTACGCATGCGCAGTTAGTGATTCACGACTGTGGTTGCAGTAAAACTTTAGTTGCAAAGTGAGTGACAGGAAGTCAGTGTTTGGGGGTGGTAATGGGGGCGTGGTCGGGTAAATGCAGGCGTGTCATGGCCGTTAGGACAGCATTTTCTGGGTGTATATACATTACTGGCTGTGATCACACTTGCTACTGGAGAGGCCGGTGCTTCCCAGGAGAGCAGCTCAGCCTGTGCGTCTACAGAGGTACTGAGACTCTGCGGGGCGACCCGATGTGCGACGATGTTAGCGATGTTTCTGCAATCATGCAGCGCCATACGCAAAAGATGCAATCGCAGTCGGTGTTATTTGGCACGGCTTCTACCAATACCAGCTTATAATTGTAACTGCATATGGCTAATCATTACAACAGGAGCAGGAAGAACAATCACATCTGAATGACCCTCGTGTCAAACCCTCCAACATTTCATAGCATGGCAGTCGCTCCATCGCTTCTGGCATCGGCAAGTGTGTATGCTCTTGCCGATGCCGACACCTCCGTCGGGTCCTGTCACCGCTGATATCACTGGGTACACACATGGTGTAATCTGTACCCAGCTTTATTTTACTTCTCTACACCGGATCAGGCTGTTTCCTTTGATATACACTTTCTTCTCTAGTACACTGGCGCCATGACATCATTAAGTCCGTTGTCAAAGTCGAAAAATATTGCAGTACACACATCACGTACAAACTACACACAGATTGCCTCCGTACGTGTACTTGTTCTGCTGTGCGTGCGCATATTCGCAATTTGCGTATGGTCGCTCCCGCGGTCCTATGCATTAGCGCGTGGTATGAGTATTTACGGTAGAGTTTGTGAGCGCATGGAAAAGCTATCAAAACACATTACATATTTAATCCAAATAGTGCACAATGTACACATAGTCTCCCTGCACCACAGCAGCAAGTTACAGCAGTTAAATGGTATCAGAACAAAGGGATTCACCTTTACAGGATAGGAGGGGACAGAACAAGGTTATAAGGTGGTGTTTGGTATCCAGCTGTAGGGTATTTTAAGGGTAACATTCCGGTGTTGGTTTGAGGAAGATCGCATGTTCCTGCGGATAGTTATGTGCAGGAGCAGAATATAGCTATAAACTGTATTTACTGAACATTATGTATGCGGCGGGAATCCAGAGGAGACCACCCACAAGAGCAGTGAAAATAGACATCGCCCACCTATTCAAACCGACCTATGACCTCTCCTGTACTGTAAATGACCATCCCTGTGTCCAATGGACAAAGAGATTACAGTATCCATTGTGTTATGTTTTAGATGAAGTGTAAAGAGAGCCTGCAGCAGGCCTGGTCAGACACAAGACTCACAACGTTATCTATCAGATGACGCAGGACCAGACTGGGTAGCGCGGCGAATCCACTCACGTATGTAACATTGACTGTAGCCATTTACTCTGTTATATTGTATTGTATTGTTTGTATTGAAACCCCCTTCCAGCAATAATACGCTATGGTGTCGGAACCCAGCGGTAAATTACAAACCGGTGTTGTGTCTTCCTTTCCCTGCTAAGGTTTAAAGGTGAATTGCTATCGCATTGCATTGCTGTATAAGGTTTAAAGTGTATTAGTAACGCATCACATTGCTGTATAAGGTTTAAAGTGTGTTCATTGGGTGTGTACGCGCTTTGTGTACTTTGTACCGTCAGCGCGGTGTTTGTACGCTAAGTCTGTACACAGCACGGGACTTTGTACGCTAATAGCGTACAAAGTACGTAGAATGTGTATTAAGTACAGCGGCCGCAGCGGCTCCATGGTAAAGTGTATTTAAGGTGTGTTTAAGGTATAGCTTTCATTCCTAAGGATAAATCAGCATTATCACCGTATCAGTGCAGAGAACCACTGAACATGGAGCCAGCTGTCACCCACCAGCACTGCAGGATCCGTGTCTCTGCAGCACCGCTTTAGAAATTCGGGAGATTGTACCCACCCGGTGCAAACGTCATGTGTATTTAGACACCATTGGTGCACTATCGGTCACTCCATCTACACTTGCACCAGCCTAATGGGGTCATTGGGTGCAGGTGCTTTCAGCAACACACATCGGTTCCGCCCCCCCCCCCCCCACCCCCGATGCATCCCACCAGTAACATCCACTAGAATGCTAAGACCCCGCATCCAATCCTGTGCACAGTTAATCCTGGAGCATGTACTGTGCGGCTCAGGCACATGCGCAGACTTAGAACATTGGCCATTTGAGTGCATTTTACATACTATAAGGAAGTTATTGTGTGATACTGCCGGCTGCGGCTGCTGTCAGGCTCTATGACCCTGTGAAAACTGGTCGGCGCCATAGGGAAGAATATGGGAGGCAGGAGGACCCAGCAGAAACCTCTGACAACAGGTCCTGCTGGGCGGATCCAATGGATTCTCACTAGGTGTTGGGGGTGGAGCTACAGGGCCCTGGAGATTCCTACAGGAGGCTGGTGAGGCAGGCACGCTGCTGCCAGGAGGGGCCATGTGCAACAGGAATAGAGGCCGCTCTGAGGGACTACCGGGTGGATTCGAGGGCTTCTCACTGTGTGTTGGGGGTGGAGCTACAGGGCCCTGGAGATTCCTGCAGGAGACTGGTGAGGCAGGCACGCTGCTGCCAGGAGGGGCCACATACAGCTGGAATAGAGGCCGCTCTGAGGGACTGCCAGGCCACAGCTGAGATCAATGAAGCTGCCGGTGCAGGGAGAGCTGCCAATGCTGAGAACTGGGAGAGTGTGCTGAGAACCAGGGAGCCGAGAGAGAAAGAGATGGAGACACCAAGTTGGGGCCGCAGAAAGGCTGGTGCTGACAGCAGGAGCTGGCACCAGAGGAGCAGGGTCACACTGAACAGCAGAGGGACATTGAACTGTGATCAGTGCCAGATTAAGGTCCACATGGGCCTGGAGCTGAAATGTATGAAGGGCCTATTGTGTGATTTGGCAGGAGGTGTGACAAGCGCTGTGGTAGGGGTGGTCAAAATAGTGGATGTGGCCTGTGCCATGGGTGTGGCTATCTAGTGCCTACCTTCAACCAGTTAATAGAGGAGCAGAACAACAGACCAATACATACAGTGGTCAATTCAGTGGGAATTTTGAAGTGGGGGTATGGGAAATAAAACGGGATTACTGATGCGTGCGCCTAAAAAGGGGACATGGCCACTGAAAAGGAGTGTGTCCTTAAACGTATATGCATTAGTGTGCTCCCTCCCCTCCTAGTCTGTATATGTGTCAGTGTGCCTGCCTCCCCTCCTAGTCTGTATATGTGTCAGTGTACCTGCCTCCCCTCCTAGTCTGTATATGTGTCAGTGTACCTGCCTCCCCTCCTAGTCTGTATATGTGTCAGTGTACCTGCCTCCCCTCCTAGTCTGTATATGTGTCAGTGTACCTGCCTCCCCTCCTAGTCTGTATATGTGTCAGTGTACCTGCCTCCCCTCCTAGTCTGTATATGTGTCAGTGTGCCTGCCTCCCCTCCTAGTCTGTATATGTGTCAGTGTGCCTGCCTCCCCTCCTAGTCTGTATATGTGTCAGTGTGCCTGCCTCCCCTCCTAGTCTGTATATGTGTCAGTGTGCCTGCCTCCCCTCCTAGTCTGTATATGTGTCAGTGTGCCTGCCTCCCCTCCTAGTCTGTATATGCGTCAGTGTGCCTGCCTCCCCTCCTAGTCTGTATATGCGTCAGTGTACCTGCCTCCCCTCCTAGTCTGTATATGCGTCAGTGTACCTGCCTCCCCTCCTAGTCTGTATATGCGTCAGTGTACCTGCCTCCCCTCCTAGTCTGTATATGCGTCAGTGTGCCTGCCTCCCCTCCTAGTCTGTATATGTGTCAGTGTGCCTGCCTCCCCTCCTAGTCTGTATATGCGTCAGTGTGCCTGCCTCCCCTCCTAGTCTGTATATGTGTCAGTGTGCCTGCCTCCCCTCCTAGTCTGTATATGTGTCAGTGTGCTCCCCCTCCTAGTCTGTATATGTGTCAGTGTGCCTGCCTCCCCTCCTAGTCTGTATATGTGTCAGTGTACCTGCCTCCCCTCCTAGTCTGTATATGCGTCAGTGTGCCTGCCTCCCCTCCTAGTCTGTATATGTGTCAGTGTGCCTGCCTCCCCTCCTAGTCTGTATATGTATTAGTGTGCTCCCCCTCCCCTCCTAGTCTGTATATGCGTCAGTGTACCTGCCTCCCCTCCTAGTCTGTATATGTGTCAGTGTACCTGCCTCCCCTCCTAGTCTGTATATGTGTCAGTGTACCTGCCTCCCCTCCTAGTCTGTATATGTGTCAGTGTACCTGCCTCCCCTCCTAGTCTGTATATGCGTCAGTGTGCCTGCCTCCCCTCCTAGTCTGTATATGTGTCAGTGTGCCTGCCTCCCCTCCTAGTCTGTATATGTATTAGTGTGCTCCCCCTCCCCTCCTAGTCTGTATATGCGTCAGTGTACCTGCCTCCCCTCCTAGTCTGTATATGTGTCAGTGTACCTGCCTCCCCTCCTAGTCTGTATATGTGTCAGTGTACCTGCCTCCCCTCCTAGTCTGTATATGCGTCAGTGTGCCTGCCTCCCCTCCTAGTCTGTATATGTGTCAGTGTGCCTGCCTCCCCTCCTAGTCTGTATATGTGTCAGTGTACCTGCCTCCCCTCCTAGTCTGTATATGTGTCAGTGTGCCTGCCTCCCCTCCTAGTCTGTATATGCGTCAGTGTACCTGCCTCCCCTCCTAGTCTGTATATGTGTCAGTGTGCCTGCCTCCCCTCCTAGTCTGTATATGTATTAGTGTGCTCCCCCTCCCCTCCTAGTCTGTATATGTGTCAGTGTGCTCCCCCTCCCCTCCTAGTCTGTATATGTGTCAGTGTGCCTGCCTCCCCTCCTAGTCTGTATATGCGTCAGTGTGCCTGCCTCCCCTCCTAGTCTGTATATGCATTAGTGTGCCTGCCTCCCCTCCTAGTCTGTATATGCGTCAGTGTGCCTGCCTCCCCTCCTAGTCTGTATATGCGTCAGTGTACCTGCCTCCCCTCCTAGTCTGTATATGCGTCAGTGTGCCTGCCTCCCCTCCTAGTCTGTATATGTATTAGTGTGCTCCCCCTCCCCTCCTAGTCTGTATATGTGTCAGTGTGCCTGCCTCCCCTCCTAGTCTGTATATGCGTCAGTGTGCCTGCCTCCCCTCCTAGTCTGTATATGCGTCAGTGTACCTGCCTCCCCTCCTAGTCTGTATATGCGTCAGTGTACCTGCCTCCCCTCCTAGTCTGTATATGTATTAGTGTGCTCCCCCTCCCCTCCTAGTCTGTATATGTGTCAGTGTGCCTGCCTCCCCTCCTAGTCTGTATATGCGTCAGTGTGCCTGCCTCCCCTCCTAGTCTGTATATGCGTCAGTGTACCTGCCTCCCCTCCTAGTCTGTATATGCGTCAGTGTGCCTGCCTCCCCTCCTAGTCTGTATATGTATTAGTGTGCTCCCCCTCCCCTCCTAGTCTGTATATGTGTCAGTGTGCCTGCCTCCCCTCCTAGTCTGTATATGCGTCAGTGTGCCTGCCTCCCCTCCTAGTCTGTATATGCGTCAGTGTACCTGCCTCCCCTCCTAGTCTGTATATGCGTCAGTGTACCTGCCTCCCCTCCTAGTCTGTATATGTATTAGTGTGCTCCCCCTCCCCTCCTAGTCTGTATATGCGTCAGTGTGCCTGCCTCCCCTCCTAGTCTGTATATGCGTCAGTGTACCTGCCTCCCCTCCTAGTCTGTATATGCGTCAGTGTACCTGCCTCCCCTCCTAGTCTGTATATGTATTAGTGTGCTCCCCCTCCCCTCCTAGTCTGTATATGTGTCAGTGTGCCTGCCTCCCCTCCTAGTCTGTATATGCGTCAGTGTACCTGCCTCCCCTCCTAGTCTGTATATGTATTAGTGTGCTCCCCCTCCCCTCCTAGTCTGTATATGTCAGTGTGCTCCCCCTCCTAGTCTGTATATGTGTCAGTGTGCCTGCCTCCCCTCCTAGTCTGTATATGCGTCAGTGTGCCTGCCTCCCCTCCTAGTCTGTATATGCGTCAGTGTACCTGCCTCCCCTCCTAGTCTGTATATGTATTAGTGTGCTCCCCCTCCCCTCCTAGTCTGTATATGTGTCAGTGTGCCTGCCTCCCCTCCTAGTCTGTATATGCGTCAGTGTACCTGCCTCCCCTCCTAGTCTGTATATGTATTAGTGTGCTCCCCCTCCCCTCCTAGTCTGTATATGTGTCAGTGTGCTCCCCCTCCTAGTCTGTATATGTGTCAGTGTGCCTGCCTCCCCTCCTAGTCTGTATATGCGTCAGTGTGCCTGCCTCCCCTCCTAGTCTGTATATGCGTCAGTGTACCTGCCTCCCCTCCTAGTCTGTATATGTATTAGTGTGCTCCCCCTCCCCTCCTAGTCTGTATATGTGTCAGTGTGCCTGCCTCCCCTCCTAGTCTGTATATGCGTCAGTGTGCCTGCCTCCCCTCCTAGTCTGTATATGCGTCAGTGTACCTGCCTCCCCTCCTAGTCTGTATATGTATTAGTGTGCTCCCCCTCCCCTCCTAGTCTGTATATGTGTCAGTGTGCCTGCCTCCCCTCCTAGTCTGTATATGCGTCAGTGTGCCTGCCTCCCCTCCTAGTCTGTATATGCGTCAGTGTACCTGCCTCCCCTCCTAGTCTGTATATGTATTAGTGTGCTCCCCCTCCCCTCCTAGTCTGTATATGTGTCAGTGTGCCTGCCTCCCCTCCTAGTCTGTATATGCGTCAGTGTGCCTGCCTCCCCTCCTAGTCTGTATATGCGTCAGTGTACCTGCCTCCCCTCCTAGTCTGTATATGTATTAGTGTGCTCCCCCTCCCCTCCTAGTCTGTATATGCGTCAGTGTGCCTGCCTCCCCTCCTAGTCTGTATATGCGTCAGTGTACCTGCCTCCCCTCCTAGTCTGTATATGTATTAGTGTGCTCCCCCTCCCCTCCTAGTCTGTATATGTGTCAGTGTGCCTGCCTCCCCTCCTAGTCTATATATGCCTTAGTGTTCCCCCTCCCCTCCTAGTCTGTATATGCATTAGTGTGGGTAGAATCTATATCCCCAGCGCCTTAAGGACCCAGATGTGACATCAGCTAGGGGCGGAAATTGTCTTATGCCGTTACAGCATTTGAATTTTGTCTCCAATCTAAGTTTGTTGTAAGTTATTTTTCTTGGGGGGGGAGGTTGGCTCCATTGTACCCTTGCAGGCTCACGTTACTCGCCACACTTTGGGCCAGGAGTCTCACTTCATTTGGCACAGGTTACTATTCCAATAGACTGTGACGTTGACCCAGTATATTATGGCAAAGGTCCTTTCAGCAAAGGGGATCTAGGCAGAGGATAAGTATTTTTAACTGAGATCTTATTCAGGGCTCTAAAGTCAATGCAAGGTCTGAGTGATCCATCTTTTTTCTCCACAAAGAAGAAGCCTGCACTTAAAGGGGATTTAGATGGCCTGATAAATCCTTTCCCTAGGCTCTCCTTAACATACTCATTCATGGCCGCAGTTTCTGGCCCGGATAAAGCATATAACCTTCCCTTTGGCAATGTGGCCCCAGGAATTAGCTCAATAGCACAATCATAAGGCCGATGGGGGGGCAGAATGTCCGCATTGCCCTTGGAAAACACATCAACAAAGTCCTGGTATTTTACGGGAATGAGTTCGGGAATGGCAGCAGCTATTCTGACGGGAAACGTAATACATTCCTTATTACAGATGGTACCCCATTGTGAAATCTCCCCCGACTGCCAATCAATGGTGGGATTATGAAAGGCCAGCCAAGGGTGACCCAGAACCACTGGAACTGCTGGGCAATGGGTAAGGAAGAACTCGATCTTTTCGGAATGAAGAGCTCCTACCGTAAGTAGTACAGGGGGTGTACAGAGGGAAATAACCCCATTGGACAAGGGACTCCCATCTAAACCATGCATGGTGATACACCTACCCAAGGCTAACTGAGGAATACCTAAGGCCTTGGCCCAAGTTAAGTCCATAAAGTTCCCTGCAGCTCCACTGTCAACAAAAGCCGACACCGAAGAACTGAGGCTGCCAAAGGAAACTTTAGCTGGGACTAAAAGGGAGTTATTCGAGGAGATAAGCTGCAGACCAAAGTGAACCCCCTCACAATTCACTTGGTCGAGGCGTTTCCCGACTTGTTCGGACAATTACGGGCAAACTGTCCCTTACCCCCACAGTACAAACAAAGACCAGAGTTTTGCCTTCTGGCTCTTTCTTCTGGAGACAGCCGGGAGAGACCCATCTGCATGGGCTCCTCTACGTCCTCAGGAGTGGAAAATACACATGGAGTAGACCTGACAGGTGCTCCTTTTTCAGCCCTCCGCTCTCTGAGACGACGATCAATCTTAATAGAAAGCTCCATGAGTTTATAGAGAGTCTCAGGAGCGGGATACTGAAGGAGACTGTCTTTTATAGACTCAGATAAGCCGAGGCGAAACTGACTGCGCAGGGCTGGGTCATTCCAGCCACAGTCGTTCGACCAACGGCGAAACTCTGTACAATAAACCTCTGCAGGATTTCTACCCTGTCTGAGAGCGCGTAACTGACTCTCAGCGGATGCCTCTCTATCAGGGTCATCATACAAAAGCCCTAAAGACCCAAAAAAAGCATCTACTGACAACAATGCCGGATCCTCTGCTTTTAAACCAAATGCCCAGGTCTGAGGATCCCCCTGGAGCAAAGAAATAATAATTCCGACTCGCTGAGATTCTGTACCTGAGGAGATCGGTCTTAAACGAAAATAAAGTTTACAGGATTCTTTAAAATTAAAAAACTCCTTCCTATCACCAGAAAAACGGTCAGGCAAGTGCATTTTTGGTTCAGGGACTACCCTCGGGGAAGTTCGTAAAAGATCTTCCTGCGACTTCACCCGAAGGGAAAGATCCAGAACCATCTGAGTAAGTTCTTGAATCTGGCTGACTAGGAGCTGACCAGGATTTGGCCCTAAACCTGTGGGATTCATGAGGCCGATAACTCTTACAAAACTGAATAAGGAAAAAATCAAACCCTGTTTAATTTTAAGTTTTGGTATGGCCGGTAATAATGTTATGATTCCAGTACTCCTGACCGGAGGAGATCTTATGACAATGGCCAGAGTACTGGAAGGGAATGCTGGTTACGGGAGCAGGAAAGACTAGTTGCCCCTGGCGCCCTAACTCTATTGTCTCACCCGTGCTATCGGAAATCCCTTGCGAGACTATGGTTTCTTGAGCCCCTGGCAGCCACGTTTGAAAGGCGGATTATGTCTGCCCAACTCCGGTGCCCCCCGGTCTTAGTGAGAGACAAAGGGAAATCCGAGGCAGGATGATGACAAGAGGACCTCTGACTACAACAGGCCAAGGGCAACAAGCTAACTAACAGAACTTGAAGTATGCGCGGAAAAACCGCCAGATAAAAGGACAACCAAAATCCACTAGTCCATTACTCCTACCCAGCACCGCTGGATACCAGAGTGGATCTGTGGGAGCGGAATCCTTCTGCAAAAGCTCCGAAACACAAATAATAAATAATAAGTAATAAAGCGGCCAAGCCGCAACACACGGCTATGCCACGACTCACGAACAACACTGGATGTTTAACGGTGCTCAGTCAGGACTCCAGGAACAGATGACGACTTCCGAGTGCAGGACAACTGAGGACAGGAACGACCGGATACAGCAGGACCGGAAACACTCTCAGCAAACAGATACAGCATGCAGGAAGCTATTACCGGCGTCTGTGTGAGGCACTGCAAGAGCATATAAACTGAAGCCCTCCAATCAACTGTTGCCAGTGCTGATTGCATGAATGCCGTGCAGCTGCCTTGCTGCACGGCCAGGAAACAGGTGCCCTTACTAATTTAAATGGACCCAGCAACGGGGAACGCGGTCCGCCAGTGGCGTCCCCGTTGCTAGGGTCCGTGCGGCTCCGTGCGCCCGGCGTCTAGCGTTGCCAGGGAGCCGGCGGCTGTACGCGCACGGCGTCCCTGGTTGCTAGGCGCCGGGCCGCACCGACGAGCGGACCCCGGCGCCTAACAGTAACAGAACAAAGGGATTCACCTTTACAGAATAGGAGGGGACAGAACAAGGGTACAAGGTGATGTTTGGTATCCAGCTGTAGGGTATTTTAAGGGTAACATTCCGGTGTTGGTTTGAGGAAGATCGCATGTTCCTGCGGATAGTTATGTGCAGGAGCAGAATATAGCTATAAACTGTATTTACTGTACATTATGTATGCGGCGGGAATCCAGAGGAGACCACACACAAGAGCAGTTGGAACAGACATCGCCCACCTATTCAAACCGACCTATGACCTCTCCTGTACTGTAAATGACCATCCCTGTGTCCAATGGACAAAGAGATTACAGTATCCATTGTGTTATGTTTTAGATGAAGTGTATAAAGAGAGCCTGCAGCAGGCCTGGTCAGACACAAGACTCACAACGTTATCTATCAGATGACGCAGGACCAGACTGGGTAGCGCGGCGAATCCACTCACGTATGTAACATTGACTGTAGCCATTTACTCTGTTATATTGTATTGTATTGTTTGTATTGAAACCCCCTTCCAGCAATAATACGCTATGGTGTCGGAACCCAGCGGTAAATTACAAACCGGTGTTGTGTCTTCCTTTCCCTGCTAAGGTTTAAAGGTGAATTGCTATCGCATTGCATTGCTGTATAAGGTTTAAAGTGTATTAGTAACGCATCACATTGCTGTATAAGGTTTAAAGTGTGTTCATTGGGTGTGTACGCGCTTTGTGTACTTTGTACCGTCAGCGCGGTGTTTGTACGCTAAGTCTGTACACAGCACGGGACTTTGTACGCTAATAGCGTACAAAGTACGTAGAATGTGTATTAAGTACAGCGGCCGCAGCGGCTCCATGGTAAAGTGTATTTAAGGTGTGTTTAAGGTATAGCTTTCATTCCTAAGGATAAATCAGCATTATCACCGTATCAGTGCAGAGAACCACTGAACATGGAGCCAGCTGTCACCCACCAGCACTGCAGGATCCGTGTCTCTGCAGCACTGCTTTAGAAATTCGGGAGATTGTACCCACCCGGTGCAAACGTCATGTGTATTTAGACACCATTGGCGCACTATCGGTCACTCCATCTACACTTGCACCAGCCTAATGGGGTCATTGGGTGCAGGTGCTTTCAGCAACACACATCGGTTTACCCCCCCACACACACCCCCGATGCTTCCCACCAGTAACATCCACTAGAATGCTAAGACCCCGCATCCAATCCTGTGCGCAGTTAATCCTGGAGCATGTACTACGCGGCTCAGACACATGCGCAGACTTAGAACATCAGCCATTTGAGTGCATTTTACATACTATAAGGAAGTTATTGTTAGAGATGAGCGGGTTCGGTTCCTCGGAATCCGAACCCGCCCGAACTTCAGGTTTTTTTACACGGGGCCGAGCGACTCGGATCTTCCCGCCTTGCTCGGTTAACCCGAGCGCGCCCGAACGTCATCATCCCGCTGTCGGATTCTCGCGAGGCTCGGATTCTATCGCGATACTCGGATTCTATATAAGGAGCCGCGCGTCGCCGCCATTTTCACACGTGCATTGAGATTCATAGGGAGAGGACGTGGCTGGCGTCCTCTCCGTTTATAGAGATTCGAGAAGAGAGTGAGACAGTAGAGAGAGAGACAGTAGTAATTTTGGGGAGCATTAGGAGGAGTACTACTACTACTAGTACTTGCTGAAGTGATAGATAGTGTGACTGTATTATCTGACTTGTGGGGGAGACACTGACAGTGGGGAGCAGTTAGAGTCTGAGAGCAGGACTCAGGAGTACATATAACGTACAGTGCACACTTTTGCTGCCAGAGTGCCACACTGCCATTGTTTGTGACCACACTGACCACCAGTATAATATATATTGTGATTGTCTGCTTAGGAGTACTACTTGCAAGTTGCTGATAGTGTGACCAGTGACCTGACCACCAGTTTAATAATCACCACCAGTTTTATATATATATATATATATATATATATATAATTGTATATAATATATATATAATATTGTATACCACCTACCCGTGGTTTTTTTTCTTTTTCTTTCTTCTTTATACATACTACTATAGTAGCTTACTGTAGCAGTCTGCGGTGCTGCTGAGCTGACAGTGTCCAGCAGGTCCGTCATCAGTCATTACATAATAAATATATATACCTGTCCGGCTGCAGTACTAGTGATATTATATATACATATATATTGATTTCATCTCATTATCATCCAGTCTATATTAGCAGCAGACACAGTACGGTAGTCCACGGCTGTAGCTACCTCTGTGTCGGCACTCGGCAGTCCATCCATAATTGTATACCACCTACCCGTGGTTTTTTTTTTTCTTTCTTCTTTATACATACTACTATAGTAGCTTACTGTAGCAGTCTGCGGTGCTGCTGAGCTGACAGTGTCCAGCAGGTCCGTCATCAGTCACTACATAATAAATATATATACCTGTCCGGCTGCAGTACTAGTGATATTATATATACATATATATTGATTTCATCTCATTATCATCCAGTCTATATTAGCAGCAGACACAGTACGGTAGTCCACGGCTGTAGCTACCTCTGTGTCGGCACTCGGCAGTCCATCCATAATTGTATACCACCTACCCGTGGTTTTTTTTTTTCTGTCTTCTTTATACATACTACTATAGTAGCTTACTGTAGCAGTCTGCGGTGCTGCTGAGCTGACAGTGTCCAGCAGGTCCGTCATCAGTCATTACATAATAAATATATATACCTGTCCGGCTGCAGTACTAGTGATATTATATATACATATATATTGATTTCATCTCATTATCATCCAGTCTATATTAGCAGCAGACACAGTACGGTAGTCCACAGCTGTAGCTACCTCTGTGTCGGCACTCGGCAGTCCATCCATAAGTATACTAGTATCCATCCATCTCCATTGTTTACCTGAGGTGCCTTTTAGTTGTGCCTATTAAAATATGGAGAACAAAAATGTTGAGGTTCCAAAATTAGGGAAAGATCAAGATCCACTTCCACCTCGTGCTGAAGCTGCTGCCACTAGTCATGGCCGAGACGATGAAATGCCAGCAACGTCGTCTGCCAAGGCCGATGCCCAATGTCATTGTACAGAGCATGTAAAATCCAAAACACCAAATATCAGTAAAAAAAGGACTCCAAAACCTAAAATAAAATTGTCGGAGGAGAAGCGTAAACTTGCCAATATGCCATTTACCACACGGAGTGGCAAGGAACGGCTGAGGCCCTGGCCTATGTTCATGGCTAGTGGTTCAGCTTCACATGAGGATGGAAGCACTCAGCCTCTCGCTAGAAAAATGAAAAGACTCAAGATGGCAAAAACAGTAGCACCGCAAAGAACTGTGCGTTCTTCGAAATCCCAAATCCACAAGGAGAGTCCGACTCCAATTGTGTCGGTTGCGATGGCTGACCTTCCCAACACTGGACGTGAAGAGCATGCGCCTTCCACCATTTGCACGCCCCCTGCAAGTGCTGGAAGGAGCACCCGCAGTCCAGTTCCTGATAGTCAGATTGAAGATGTCAGTGTTGAAGTACACCAGGATGAGGAGGATATGGGTGTTGCTGGCGCTGGGGAGGAAATTGACCAGGAGGATTCTGATGGTGAGGTGGTTTGTTTAAGTCAGGCACCCGGGGAGAAACCTGTTGTCCGTGGGAGGAATATAGCCATTGACATGCCTGGTGAAAATACCAAAAAATCAGCTCTTCGGTGTGGAAGTATTTCAACAGAAATGCGGACAACAGGTGTCAAGCCGTGTGTTGCCTTTGTCAAGCTGTAATAAGTAGGGGTAAGGACGTTAACCACCTCGGAACATCCTCCCTTATACGTCACCTGCAGCGCATTCATAATAAGTCAGTGACAAGTTCAAAAACTTTGGGTGACAGCGGAAGCAGTCCACTGACCAGTAAATCCCTTCCTCTTGTAACCAAGCTCACGCAAACCACCCCACCAACTCCCTCAGTGTCAATTTCCTCCTTCCCCAGGAATGCCAATAGTCCTGCAGGCCATGTCACTGGCAATTCTGACGAGTCCTCTCCTGCCTGGGATTCCTCCGATGCATCCTTGCGTGTAACGCCTACTGCTGCTGGCACTGCTGTTGTTGCTGCTGGGAGTCGATGGTCATCCCAGAGGGTAAGTCGGAAGACCACTTGTACTACTTCCAGTAAGCAATTGACTGTCCAACAGTCCTTTGCGAGAAAGATGAAATATCACAGCAGTCATCCTGCTACAAAGCGGATAACTGAGGCCTTGACAACTATATTGGTGTTAGACGTGCGTCCGGTATCCGCCGTTAGTTCACAGGGAACTAGACAATTTCTTGAGGTAGTGTGCCCCCGTTACCAAATACCATCTAGGTTCCACTTCTCTAGGCAGGCGATACCAAGAATGTACACGGACGTCAGAAAAAGACCCACCAGTGTCCTAAAAAATGCAGTTGTACCCAATGTCCACTTAACCACGGACATGTGGACAAGTGGAGCAGGGCAGGGTCAGGACTATATGACTGTGACAGCCCACTGGATAGATGTATGGACTCCCGCCGCAAGAACAGCAGCGGCGGCACCAGTAGCAGCATCTCGCAAACGCCAACTCTTTCCTAGGCAGGCTACGCTTTGTATCACCGCTTTCCAGAATACGCACACAGCTGAAAACCTCTTACGGCAACTGAGGAAGATCATCGCGGAATGGCTTACCCCAATTGGACTCTCCTGTGGATTTGTGGCATCGGACAACGCCAGCAATATTGTGTGTGCATTAAATATGGGCAAATTCCAGCACGTCCCATGTTTTGCACATACCTTGAATTTGGTGGTGCAGAATTTTTTAAAAAATGACAGGGGCGTGCAAGAGATGCTGTCGGTGGCCAGAAGAATTGCGGGACACTTTCGGCGTACAGGCACCACGTACAGAAGACTGGAGCACCACCAAAAACAACTGAACCTGCCCTGCCATCATCTGAAGCAAGAAGTGGTAACGAGGTGGAATTCAACCCTCTATATGCTTCAGAGGTTGGAGGAGCAGCAAAAGGCCATTCAAGCCTATACAATTGAGCACGATATAGGAGGTGGAATGCACCTGTCTCAAGCGCAGTGGAGAATGATTTCAACATTGTGCAAGGTTCTGATGCCCTTTGAACTTGCCACACGTGAAGTCAGTTCAGACACTGCCAGCCTGAGTCAGGTCATTCCCCTCATCAGGCTTTTGCAGAAGAAGCTGGAGACATTGAAGGAGGAGCTAACACGGAGCGATTCCGCTAGGCATGTGGGACTTGTGGATGGAGCCCTTAATTCGCTTAACAAGGATTCACGGGTGGTCAATCTGTTGAAATCAGAGCACTACATTTTGGCCACCATGCTCGATCCTAGATTTAAAGCCTACCTTGGATCTCTCTTTCCGGCAGACACAAGTCTGCTGGGGTTCAAAGACCTGCTGGTGAGAAAATTGTCAAGTCAAGCGGAACGCGACCTGTCAACATCTCCTCCTTCACATTCTCCCGCAACTGGGGGTGCGAGGAAAAGGCTCAGAATTCCGAGCCCACACGCTGGCGGTGATGCAGGGCAGTCTGGAGCGACTGCTGATGCTGACATCTGGTCCGGACTGAAGGACCTGACAACGATTACGGACATGTCGTCTACTGTCACTGCATATGATTCTCTCACCATTGAAAGAATGGTGGAGGATTATATGAGTGACCGCATCCAAGTAGGCACGTCACACAGTCCGTACTTATACTGGCAGGAAAAAGAGGCAATTTGGAGGCCCTTGCACAAACTGGCTTTATTCTACCTAAGTTGCCCTCCCACAAGTGTGTACTCCGAAAGAGTGTTTAGTGCCGCCGCTCACCTTGTCAGCAATCGGCGTACGAGGTTACATCCAGAAAATGTGGAGAAGATGATGTTCATTAAAATGAATTATAATCAATTCCTCCGTGGAGACATTGACCAGCAGCAATTGCCTCCACAAAGTACACAGGGAGCTGAGATGGTGGATTCCAGTGGGGACGAATTGATAATCTGTGAGGAGGGGGATGTACACGGTGATATATCGATGGATGATAATGAGGTGGACATCTTGCCTCTGTAGAGCCAGTTTGTGCAAGGAGAGATTAATTGCTTCTTTTTTGGTGGGGGTCCAAACCAACCCGTCATTTCAGTCACAGTCGTGTGGCAGACCCTGTCACTGAAATAATGGGTTGGTTAAAGTGTGCATGTCCTGTTTATACAACATAAGGGTGGGTGGGAGGGCCCAAGGACAATTCCATCTTGCACCTCTTTTTTCTTTAATTTTTCTTTGCGTCATGTGCTGTTTGGGGAGTGTTTTTTGGAAGGGCCATCCTGCGTGACACTGCAGTGCCACTCCTAGATGGGCCCGGTGTTTGTGTCGGCCACTAGGGTCGCTTATCTTACTCACACAGCTACCTCATTGCGCCTCTTTTTTTCTTTGCGTCATGTGCTGTTTGGGGAGTGTTTTTTGGAAGGGCCATCCTGCGTGACACTGCAGTGCCACTCCTAGATGGGCCCGGTGTTTGTGTCGGCCACTAGGGTCGCTTATCTTACTCACACAGCTACCTCATTGCGCCTCTTTTTTTCTTTGCGTCATGTGCTGTTTGGGGAGTGTTTTTTGGAAGGGCCATCCTGCGTGACACTGCAGTGCCACTCCTAGATGGGCCAGGTGTTTGTGTCGGCCACTAGGGTCGCTTATCTTACTCACACAGCTACCTCATTGCGCCTCTTTTTTTCTTTGCGTCATGTGCTGTTTGGGGAGTGTTTTTTGGAAGGGCCATCCTGCGTGACACTGCAGTGCCACTCCTAGATGGGCCAGGTGTTTGTGTCGGCCACTAGGGTCGCTTATCTTACTCACACAGCTACCTCATTGCGCCTCTTTTTTTCTTTGCGTCATGTGCTGTTTGGGGAGTGTTTTTTGGAAGGGCCATCCTGCGTGACACTGCAGTGACACTCCTAGATGGGCCAGGTGTTTGTGTCGGCCACTAGGGTCGCTTATCTTACTCACACAGCTACCTCATTGCGCCTCTTTTTTTCTTTGCGTCATGTGCTGTTTGGGGAGTGTTTTTTGGAAGGGCCATCCTGCGTGACACTGCAGTGCCACTCCTAGATGGGCCCGGTGTTTGTGTCGGCCACTAGGGTCGCTTATCTTACTCACACAGCTACCTCATTGCGCCTCTTTTTTTCTTTGCGTCATGTGCTGTTTGGGGAGGGTTTTTTGGAAGGGCCATCCTGCGTGACACTGTAGTGCCACTCCTAGATGGGCCAGGTGTTTGGGTCGGCCACTAGGGTCGCTTATCTTACTCACACAGCTACCTCATTGCGCCTCTTTTTTTCTTTGCGTCATGTGCTGTTTGGGGAGTATTTTTTGGAAGGGCCATCCTGCGTGACACTGCAGTGACACTCCTAGATGGGCCAGGTGTTTGTGTCGGCCACTAGGGTCGCTTAGCTTAGTCATCCAGCTACCTCGGTGCAAATTTTTGGACTAAAAATAATATTGTGAGGTGTGAGGTATCCAGAATAGACTGAAAATGAGTGGAAATTATGGTTTTTGAGGTTAATAATACTTTGGGATCAAAATGACCCCCAAATTCTATGATTTAAGCTGTTTTTTAGTGTTTTTTAAAAAAAACACCCGAATCCAAAACACTCCCGAATCCGACAAAAAAAATTCGGTGAGGTTTTGCCAAAACGCGGTCGAACCCAAAACACGGCCGCGGAACCGAACCCAAAACCAAAACACAAAACCCGAAAAATTTCAAGTGCACATCTCTAGTTATTGTGTGATACTGCCGGCTGCGGCTGCTGTCAGGCTCTATGACCCTGTGAAAACTGGTCGGCGCCATAGGGAAGAATATGGGAGGCAGGAGGACCCAGCAGAAACCTCTGACAACAGGTCCTGCTGGGCGGATCCAATGGATTCTCACTAGGTGTTGGGGGTGGAGCTACAGGGCCCTGGAGATTCCTACAGGAGGCTGGTGAGGCAGGCACGCTGCTGCCAGGAGGGGACACGTGCAGCAGGAATAGAGGCCGCTCTGAGGGACTACCGGGCGGATTCGAGGGCTTCTCACTGTGTGTGTTGGGGGTGGAGCTACAGGGCCCTGGAGATTCCTCCAGGAGGCTGGTGAGGCAGGCACGCTGCTGCCAGGAGGGGCCACATGCAGCTGGAATAGAGGCCGCTCTGAGGGACTGCCGGGCCACAGCTGAGATCAATGAAGCTGCCGGTGCAGGGAGAGCTGCCAATGCTGAGAACCGGGAGAGTGTGCTGAGAACCAGGGAGCCGAGAGAGAAAGAGATGGAGACACCAAGGTGGGGCCGCAGAAAGGCTGGTGCTGACAGCAGGAGCCGGCACCAGAGGAGCAAGGTTACACTGAACAGCAGAGGGACATTGAACTGTGATTCTAACCCACATGTGTACGGCAGGCAAGAGTCCCATTTTACACAGCACAGCAGGCAGGTGTCCCCATTTTACACATTACAGCAGGCAGGTGTCCCCATTTTACACAGCACGGCAGGCACGTGTCCCCATTTTACACAGCACGGCAAGCAAGTGTCCCCATTTTACACAGTACGGCAGGCACGTGTCCCCATTTTACAAAGTGCAGCATGCAAGTGTCCCCATTTTACACAGTACGGCAGGCAGGTGTCCCCATTTTACACAGTGCGGCAGGCAAGAGTCCCCATTTTACACATTACGGTAGGCACGTGTCCCCATTTTACACAGTACGGCAGGCACGTGTCCCCATTTTACACAGTACAGCAGGCACATGTCCCCATTTTACACAGTGCGGCAGGCAAGAGTCCCCATTTTACAAAGCACAGCAGGCACATGTCCCCATTTTACACATTACAGTAGGCAAGAGTCCCCATTTTACACAGCACGGCAGGCAAGAGCCCCATTTTACACAGCACAGCAGGCAAGTGTCCCCATTTTACACATTACAGCAGGCAGGTGTCCCCATTTTACATAGCACGGCAGGCACGGGTCCCCATTTTATACAGCACGGCAGGCAAGTGTCCCCATGTTACACAGCACGGCAGTCAAGCGTCCCCATTTTACACAGCACGGCAGTCAAGTGTCCCCATTTTACACAGTACGACAGGCACGTGTCACCATTTTACACAGTGCGGCAGGCAAGAGTCCCCATTTTACACATTACAGCAGGCAGGTGTCCCCATTTTACACATTATGGCAGGCAAGAATCCCCATTTTGCACATTACGGCAGGCAGGTGTCCCCATTTTACAAAGTACGGCAGGCACGTGTCCCCATTTTAGACAGTACAGCAGGCAAGTGTCCCCATTTTACACAGCACAGCAGGCAAGTGTCCCTATTTTACACATTACAGCAGGCAGGTGTCCCCATTTTACACGGCACGGCAGGCACGTGTCCCCATTTTACACAGCACGGCAGGCAAGTGTCCCCATGTTACACAGCACGGCAGGCAAGTGTCCCCATTTTACACAGCACGGCAGTCAAGTGTCCCCATTTTACACATTAGGCAGGCAAGTGTCCCCATTTTACACGGCACAGCAGGCACGTGTCCCCATTTTACACATTACAGTAGGCAAGAGTCCCAATTTTACACAGAACGGCAGGCAAGAGTCCCCATTTTACACAGTATGGCAGGCACATGTCCCCATTTTACACAACACGGCAGGCACGTGTCCCCATTTTACACAGCACAGCAGGCAAGTGTCCTGATTTTACTCATTACGCAGGCAAGCGTCCCCATTTTACACAGTACGGCAGGCACGTGTCCCCATTTTACACAGCATGGCATGCACGTGTCCCCATTTTACAGAGCACGGCAGGCAAGTGTCCCCATTTTACACATTACGCAGGCAAGTGTCCCCATTTTACACATTACGCAGGCATGTGTCCCCATTTTACATAGAATGGCAGGCAAGTGTCCCCATTTCTCTGACGTCCTAGTGGATGCTGGGGACTCCGTCAGGACCATGGGGATATAGCGGCTCCGCAGGAGACAGGGCACAATAATAAAAGCTTTAGGATCAGGTGGTGTGCACTGGCTCCTCCCCCTATGACCCTCCTCCAAGCCTCAGTTAGATTTTTGTGCCCGACGAGAAGGGTGCAATCTAGGTGGCTCTCCTGAGCTGCTTAGAATAAAAGTTTAAGTTAGGTTTTTTATTTTCAGTGAGTCCTGCTGGCAACAGGCTCACTGCTACGAGGGACTTAGGGGAGAGAAGAAAACTCACCTGCGTGCAGGATGGATTTGCTTCTTAGGCTACTGGACACCATTAGCTCCAGAGGGAGTCGGAACACAGGTCTCACCCTGGGGTTCGTCCCGGAGCCGTGCCGCCGACCCCCCTTGCAGATGCCGAAGTTGAAGAGGTCCAGAGGTTCAGAAACAGGCGGCAGAAGACTTTCAGTCTTCATAAGGTAGCGCACAGCACTGCAGCTGTGCGCCATTGTTGTCAGCACACTTCACCAACAGTCACCAACTGTCACTGAGGGTGCAGGGCGTTGGGGGGGGCGCCCTGGGCAGCAATGTATAATACCTTTTTATGGCTAAAATACATCACATATAGCCCTTGAGGCTATATGGATGTATTTAACCCCTGCCAGATCTCACAAACTCCGGGAGAAGAGCCCGCCGAAAAGGGGGCGGGGCCTATTCTCCTCAGCACACGGCGCCATTTTCCTGCTCAGCTCTGCTGTGAGGAAGGCTCCCAGGCTCTCCCCTGCACTGCACTACAGAAACAGGGTTAAAACAGAGAGGGGGGGCACTTATTTGGCGATATGATTACATATATAAAAATGCTATAAGGGAAAACACTTGTATAAGGGGTTGTCCCTGTATAATTATAGCGTTTTTGGTGTGTGCTGGCAAACTCTCCCTCTGTCTCCCCAAAGGGCTAGTGGGGTCCTGTCCTCTGTCAGAGCATTCCCTGTGTGTGTGCTGTGTGTCGGTACGTGTGTGTCGACATGTAGGAGGACGATGTTGGTGAGGAGGCGGAGCAAATTGCCTGTATTGGTGATGTCACTCTCTAGGGAGTCGACACTGGAATGGATGGCTTATTTAGGAATTACGTGATAATGTCAACACGCTGCAAGGTCGGTTGACGACATGAGACGGCCGGCAAACAAATTAGTACCTGTCCAGGCGTCTCAGACACCGTCAGGGGCTTGTAAAAACGCCCATTTACCTCAGTCGGTCGACACAGACACGGACACTGACTCCAGTGTCGACGGTGAAGAAACAAACGTATTTTCCTTTAGGGCCACACGTTTCATGTTAAGGGCAATGAAGGAGGTGTTACATATTTCTGATACTACAAGTACCACAAATAAGGGTATTATGTAGGGTGTGAATAAACTACTTGTAGTTTTTCCTGAATCAGATAAATTAAATGAAGTGTGTGATGATACGTGGGTTTCCTCCGATAGAAAATTATTGGCGGTATACCCTTTCCCGCCAGAAGTTAGGGCGAGTTGGGAAACACACCTTAGGGTGAATAAGGCGCTCACACGCTTATAAAAACAAGTGGCGTTACCGTCTCCAGATACGGCAGCCCTCAAGGAGCCAGCTGATAGGAAGCTGAAAAATATCCTAAAAGTATATACACATATACTGGTGTTATACTACGACCAGCAATCGCCTCAGCCTGGATGTGCAGCGCTGAGGGGGCTTGGTCGGATTTCCTGACTGAAAATATTGATACCCTTGACAGGGACAAGATTTTATTGACTATAGAGCATTTTAAGGATGCATTTCTATATATGCGAGATGCGCAGAGGGATATTTGCATTCTGGCATCAAGAGTAAATGTGATGTCCATATCTGCCAGACGACAGTGGTCAGGTGATGCAGATTCCAGACGGCACATGGAAGTATTGCCGTATAAAGGGGCGGTCCATCGGACCTGGTGGCCATGGCAACAGCTGAAAAATCCACCTTTTGTTACCCCAAGTCACATCTCAGCAGAAAAGGACACAGTCTTTTCAGTCTCAGTCCTTTCGTCCCCATAAGGGCAGGCGGGCAAAAGGGCCAGTCATATCTGCCCAGGGGTAGAGGAAAGGGAAGAAGACTGCAGCAGGCAGCCCATTCCCAGGAACAGAAGCCCTCCACAGCTTCTGCCAAGTCCGCAGCATGACGCTGGGGCCGTACAAGCGGACTCAGGTGCGGTAGGGGGTCATCTCAAGAGTTTCAGCACGCAGTGGGCTCACTCACAAGTGGACTCCTGGATCCTACACGTAGTATCCCAGGTGTACATTGGAAATTCGAGACGTCTCCCCCTCACAAGTTCCTGAAGTCTGCTTTACCAACGTCTCCCTCCGACAGGGAGGCAGTATTGGGAACAATTCACAGGCTGTATTCCCAGCAGGTGATAATCAGAGTACCCCTTCTACAACAAGGGAAGGGGTATTATTCCACACTATATTGTGGTACTGAAGCCAGACGGCTAGGTGAGATCTGAAATATTTGAACACTTACATACAAGCGTTCAAATCAAGATGGAGTCACTCAGAGCAGTGATAGCGAACCAGGAAGAAGGGGACGATATGGTGTCACTGGATATCAGGGACGCTTACCTACATGTCCAAATTTGCCCTTCTCACCAAGGGTACCTCAGGTTCGTGGTACAGAACTGTCACTATCAGTTCAGACGCTGCCGTTTGGATTGTCCACGGCACCCCGGGTCTTTACCAAGGTAATGGCCGAAATGATGATTCTTCTTAAAAGAAATATGGACGCTTTCCTGATAAGGGCAAGGTCCAGAGAACAGTTGGAGGTCGGAGTAGCACTATCTTAAGTAGTTCTACGACAGCACGAGTGGATTCTAAATATTCCAAAATCGCATTTTTTTCCGACGACACGTCTACTGTTCCTAGGGATGATTCTGGACACAGTCCAGAAAAGGATGTTTTCTCCCGGAGAAGAAAGCCAGGGAGTTATCCGAGCTAGTCAGGAACCTCCTAAAACCAGGAAAAGTATCAGTGCATCATTGCACAAGGATCCTGTGAAAAATGGTGGTTTCTTACAAAGCGATCCCATTCGGTAGATTTCACGCAAGAACCTTTACGTGGGATCTGCTGGAAAAATGGTCCGGATCGCATCTTCAGATGCATCAGCGGATAACCCTGTCTCCAAGGACAAGGGTGTTTCTTCTGCGGTGGCTGCAGAGTGCTCATCTATGAAAGGGCCGCAGATTCGGCATTCAGGACTGGGTCCTGGTGACCACGGATGCCAGCCTGAGTGGCTGGGGAGCAGTCACACAAGGAAAAAATTTTCCAGAAAGTGTGATCGAGTCTGGAGACTTCTCTCCACATAAATATACTGGAGCTAAGGGCAATTTACAATGCTCTAAGCTTAGCAAGACCTCTGCTTCAAGGTCAGCCGGTATTGATCCAGTGGGACAACATCACGGCAGTCGCCCCCGTAAACAGACAGGGCGGCACAAGAAGCAGGAGGGAAATGGCAGAAACTGCAAGGATTCTTCGCTGGGCGAAAAATCATGTGATAACACTCTCAGCAGTGTTCATTCCGGGAGTGGAAAACTGGGAAGCAGACTTCCTCAGCAGGCATGACCTCCACCCGGGAGAGTGGGGACTTCATCGGGAAGTCTTCCACATGATTGTAAACCGTTGTGAAAAACCAAAGGTGGACATGATGGCGTCCCGCCTGAACAAAAAACTAGATATTGCGCCAGGTCAAGGGACCCTCAGGCAATAGCGGTGGACGCTCTGGTAACACTGTGGATGTACCAGTCAGAGTATGTGTTCCCTCCTATGCCTCTCATACAAAAAGTACTGAGAATCATAAGAGGGAGATGAGTAAGAATGATACTCGTGGTTCCGGATTGGCCAAGAAGGACTTGGTACCCGAAACTTCAAGAGATGTTCACGGAAGACCCGTGGCCTCTACCTTTAAGAAAGGACCTGCTCCAGCAGGGGCCTTGTCTGTTCCAAGACTTACCGCGGCCGCGTTTGACGGCATGGCGGTTGAACGCCGGATCCTGAAAGGGCATTCCAGATGAAGTCATCCCTACCCTGGTCGAAGACAGGAAGGATGTAACCGCAAAACATTTTCACCGCATTTGGCGAAGATATGTTGCGTGGTGTGAGGCCAAGAAGGCCCCTACAGAGGAATTCCAACTGGGTCGTTTCCTACATTTCCTGAAAACAGGACTGTCTATGGGCCTAAAATTAGGGTCCATTAAGGTTCAAATTTCGGCCCTGTCGAATTTCTTCCAGAAAGAACTGGCTTTAGTGCCTGACGTTCAGATGTTTGTAAAAGGGGTACTGCATATACAGCCTCCTTTTGTGCCCCAGTGGCACCTTGGGATCTCAATGTTGTTTTGAGTTTCCTAAAGTCACATTGGTTTGAACCACTCACCACTGTGGACTTAAAATATCTCACATGGAAGGTGACGATGCTATTAGCCCTGGCTTCAGCCAGGCGTGTGTCAGAATTGGCGGCTTTATCATATAAAAGCCCTTACTTAATTTTTCATTCTGACAGGGCAGAATTGAGGACTCGTCCTCAATTTCTCCTTAAGGTGTTTTCTGTTTTTCACATGAACCAACCTATTGTGGTACCTGCGGGTACTAGGGACTTGGAGGACTCCAAGTTACTTGACGTTGTCAGGGCCCTGAAAAATATGTTTCCAGGAAGGCTGGAGTCAGAAAATCTGACTCGCTGTTTAGCCTGTATGCACCCAACAAGATGGGTGCTCCTGCTTCTAAGCAGACGATTGCTCGCTGGATTTGTAATACAATTCAGTTTACACATTCTGTGGCAGGCCTGCCACAGCCAAAATCGGTAAAAGCCCATTCCAAAAGGAAGGGGGCTCACGAGGGGTCTCGGCTTTACAACTTTGCCGAGCAGTTACTTGGTCAGGGGAAAACACGTTTGCTAAATTCTACAAATTTGATACCCTGGCTGAGGAGGACATGGAGTTCTCTCATTCGGTGCTGCAGGGTCATCCGCACTCTCCCGCCCGTTTGGGAGCTTTGGTATAATCCCCATGGTCCTGACGGAGTCCCCAGCATCCACTAGGACGTCAGAGAAAATAAGATTTTACTTACCGATAAATCTATTTCTCGTAGTCCGTAGTGGATGCTGGGCGCCCATCCCAAGTGCGGATTGTCTGCAATACTTGTACATAGTTATTGTTACAAAAATCGGGTTATTCTTGTTGTGAGCCATCTTTTCAGGGGCTCCTTCGTTGTTATCATACTGTTAACTGGGTTCAGATCACAGGTTGTACGATGTGATTGGTGTGGCTGGTATGAGTCTTACCCGGGATTCAATATTCTTCCTTATTATGCACGCTCGTCCGGGCACAGTATCCTAACTGAGGCTTGGAGGAGGGTCATAGGGGGAGGAGCCAGTGCACACCACCTGATCCTAAAGCTTTTATTATTGTGCCCTGTCTCCTGCGGAGCCGCTATATCCCCATGGTCCTGACGGAGTCCCCAGCATCCACTACGGACTACGAGAAATAGATTTATCGGTAAGTAAAATCTTATTTTTACACATTACGCAGGCAAGTGTCCCCATTTTACACAGTATGGCAGACATGTGTCCCCATTTTACACAGCACAGCAGGCAAGTGTCCCCATTTTACACAGTGCAGCAGGCAGGTGTCCCCATTTTACACAGTACGGCAGGAAGGTGTCCCCATTTTACACAGTGCGGCAGGCAGGTGTCCCCATTTTACACAGTACGGCAGGAAGGTGTCCCCATTTTACACAGTACGGCAGGCAAGTGTCCCCATTTATACAGTACGGCAGGCAAGTGTCCCCATTTTACACAGTACGTTAGGCAAGTGTCCCAATTTTACACAGTACGGCAGGCAGGTGTCCCCATTTTACACAGTACGGCAGGAAGGTGTCCCCATTTTACACAGTACGGCAGGAAGGTGTCCCCATTTTACACAGTACGGCAGGCAAGTGTCCCCATTTTATACAGTACGGCAGGCAAGTGTCCCCATTTTACACAGTACGTCAGGCAAGTGTCCCAATTTTACACAGTACGGCAGGCAGGTGTCCCCATTTTTTACAGAACGGCAGGCAGGTGTCCCCATTTTACACAGTACGGCAGGCAGGTGTCCCCATTTTACACAGAACGGCAGGCAAGAGTCCCCATTTTACACAGTACGGCAGGCAGGTGTCCCCATTTTTTACAGAACGGCAGGCAGGTGTCCCCATTTTACACAGTACAGCAGGCAGGTGTCCCCATTTTACACAGTACGGCAGGCAGGTGTCCCCATTTTACACAGTACGGCAGGCAGGTGTCCCCATTTTACACAGTACGGCTGGCAAGAGTCCCCATTTTACACAGTACGGCAGGAAAGTGTCCCCATTTTACACAGTACGGCAGGCAGGTGTCCCCATTTTGCACAGCACAGCAGGCAGGTGTCCCCATTTTACACAGTACGGCAGGCAGGTGTCCCCATTTTACACAGTACGGCAGGCAGGTGTCCCCATTTTACACAGTACGGCAGGCACACGTCCCCATTTTACACAGTAAGGCAGGCAGGTGTCCCCATTTTACACAGCACAGCAGGCAGGTGTCCCCATTTTACACAGTACGCAGGCAGGTGTCCCCATTTTACACAGTACGGCAGGCAAGTGTCAAGTGGGGGGAGGGGAAGGGAGAGGGAGGGGGAGAAAGAGAAACTCTTACACATGAACAGGATCTTCCCGCTCTTCGGGTTGGGCCGCCTCTCTTCCCTCGCGGCGGCCGCCTCCTCCTTCCAGCTTGTCTGCTCCTCCTGTCTCTTCCCTAATACTCCTGCTCGGGGGGCTGGGTTTCACAGAATGACGCGGTTGCATCGTGACATCACGACGCACCCGTGTCATTCTGCGAAACTCCACCCCCCGAGCAGGAGTGCTCGGGAAGAGGGAGGAGGTGGAGAAAAGGAGCCGCAAAGTGCCGCAGACATTTATCCAGCATCACTGCCTGCAGTAAAGCCGTCCATGATACATACTGGGCTTTCAGTTGTGCAACAAATACAGACCCCTGCATTCTCCCACAGTTACCACCTCCCCAGACTTGCCTACTCTCCCCTAATGGGCGGGAGGCTCCCGAAAATCGGGTGACCCTCCCGGCCCCCCGGAAGAGGAGGCAAGTCTCCCGATTACAGGGGTCCCCCCCCTGCCCGGCCGCCCACTTAGCGAGTAAAGTGGGCGGTCCGGGCAGGCGATGACGCGATTCTTGTTGAATCGCGTCACCATAGCCACTCCCCCTGCTGTATAATGCCTGTAATAGCGGCATTACACCGCGGGGGGCGGGGCTTACATGACACAACCTCGTGGCCACGCCCCCGGTCCGCCTCCGCCATGCCCCCGGTCCGCCTCCGCCACCCCACCCCCCACCCCGGCCCGCCCCCTCCACTCTCACATCGCTGCCCGCCCCCCCGCCGAGCCGACATCGCTGCCAATAAGTAGGCAAGTATGCACCTCCCCCTCCCCCACCATTTTATGTGCACAGATGCAAGAGCTGCCCAGTGAAGGTCATCAGGTAGGTTAACCCATTATTTGGCAGGACTAAGGTTAGGACATATTGCATTTATAGTGTTATTGAGTAATTTGTTTGATATCCATTACTTCGTTAATACCGTGTTTCCCCGATAATAAGACCTACCCCGATAATAAGACCTACCCCGATAATAAGACCTACCCTTACTTCTGCAGAACTGTCCAAAATAAGCCCTACCCCGAAAATAAGACCTAGCTAAATCCCCATTTAGTCCGGTCCCTGCGCTACACTACAATGCCCCCAGCTCACGCTCCCAACCCCACCCGCATGAATCCAACTACATCACAGCTGCAGCGTCTCACTCACAGTGAGAGCGCACCCTCCCCTCGTTTTCTGTGAATGACGCTGGCGTGCGTGCCAGCGCCAATTACAGCTGCGCCGTGGAGGAGAGTACAGGACAGTGAAGAAAAAAAATGGTAAGTAAAGTACCATATTGTAAAGCACGACTGAGGGGCATGTATACCGGTAGTAAAAAACGAGCGCTGATTTCATTAAGTGGCACCTTAAAAAAAGGATGGTTAATTAAGCAAATGTTTACAGCCCTTCCTGGAGCTCTACTGCGGTATGCTACACAGACTTGTCCAGAAGTTTTAACTATACAAATCACTTTTACAACTTGAGCTGCTATACACTATTAGTGCTGTCAATGTTAATTAAAATAAGACCTACCTCGAAAATAAGCCGTATGGTGTTCTTTTGACAGAAAAAAAAAATAAGACAGTGTCTTATTATCGGGGAAACACGGTAGTGAACGATATTTATGCTGTTTATTGAATGTACTTTAACTACTGCATTATCAAGTTTTATGTGTGGTTGTTTATATTCTAGTTTTAAGTGTATTATGGCCACAGTGTGTATTGCTGTAGGGCCTTTCAGTCACATGACAAGTATTCAAAGTATACAGTATCAATACTATGTACTGCGGAGTGTACAGTATCAATACTATGTACTGCAGAGTGTACAGTATCAATACTATTTTATACCACCCAACATTCTGCGGGCAGAAAGAGGGACTCCTTCGCGCGTGTAGCGCGCGCGCCCAAAAAGGGGGTGTGGCCTAACCAAAAGGGGGCATGGTCTCGCGACACTGCCGCGATCGCGAGTCATGCCCCCATTTTTCATCACTAAAGGGGTCATGACCAGCGCTCTGTGAGCCGCTGGCATGCCCCCTCTCCCTGTCTTCACTGAATATGCGCACAGCGTCTATTCACCGCTGCTCTGCTAAGCAGAGCAGCGATGACAGGAGCCTCCCAACTTCCCCTTCCACACCGCGGGAGACTGCGGACCGGCGGTGGGACAGCGGGACAGTCCCCATTAAACGGGACTGTCCCGCAAAAATCGGGACAGTTTGGAGGTATGCTATTTACTGCTGAGAGTACAGTATCAATACTATGTACTGCAGAGTGTACAGTATCAATACTATATACTGCAGAGTGTACAGTATCAAGATTATTTACTGCAGTGTACAGTATCAATACTATGTACTGCAGAGTGTACAGTATTACAATTATTTACTGCAGTGTACAGTATCAATAATATGTACTGCAGAGTGTACAGTATCAATACTATATACTGCAGAGTGTACAGTATCAATATTTTTTTTACTGCAGAGTGTACAGTATCAATATTATGTACTGCAGAATGTACAGTATCAATACTATGTACAGCAGAGTGTACTGTATCAATACTATATACTGCAGTGTACAGTATCAAGATTATTTACTGCAGAGTGTACAGTATCAATACTATTTACTGCAGAGTGTACAGTATCAATACTATATACTGCAGAGTGTACAGTATCAATACTATGTACTGCAGAGTGTACAGTATCAATACTATATACTGCAGAGTGTACAGTATCAAGATCCAACACCTTGACTCTCGTGAGGTGGAAAAAGAGGATTTTATGCTGACTAATCTCTTTATAGAAGGAGCAGGTGGGGATGCAGTGTGTGCACAGGTAACGATGTGGAGATTCCAGCATCCAGATTGTTCATTTCTGCAATTCAAAGAGACCATTATGAAGATTCTTGAACTCATCTAAAGTAGAGATGTGCGGCGGGCACTTTTCTTGTTTGTGTTTTGGTTTTGGATCTAGATTAATTTTGGTAAAAACATAAAAATAACTAAAATCACATAATTTGGGGGTAGTTGTGATCCTACTGTATTATTAACCTCAATAACATTAATTTCCACTCATTTCCAGTCTATTCTGAACACCTCGCACCTCACAATATTGTTTTTAGGCCAAAAGGTTGCACCGAGGTGACTGTATGACTAATCTAAGGGGCACAAGTGTATGCCACAAACACCTGGCCCATCTCGGAGTGGCACTGCAGTGTCAGACAGAATGGCAGATTTAAAAACTAGGCCCCAAACAGCACATGATGCAAAGAAAAAAAGAGGTTCAAGATGGAATTGTCCTTGGGCAATCCCACCTGGTTCCGGTATGAATGGTAGACCATATTATGGTCGACAGTCATTAGGTATACCACTATTGGTCGACATTGGCATGGTCGACATGGATAAATGGCCAACACATGAAAAGGGTCGGCACGTGAAAGGTCAACACATGAAAAGGTTGACGTGAGTTTTTTTACTTTTTGGGTTTCATTTTCTGCATAAAGTGGCGGGGAACCCCAATTAGTGTACCGCATCCCCTCGCATGACTCGCTTCGCTCGCCATGCTTTGGGCAAGGTGCCTCGCTCCGCTACCGCTGCACTCGGCACAGGTTACCGTTCCTAATCGTAGTCCACGTGGATCGTATATGTATGGAAAAGTTCCACAAAAGAAAAAAAATGTGAAAAACTCATATCGACCTTTTCATGCGTCGACCTTTCAAGTGTCGACCATTTTCATGTGTCGACCATGTGTCCATGTCAATGTCGACCAATAGTTGTCGACCTAATAAATGTCGACCATAACATGGTCGACCAACCAAACGGATACCCTCCCACCCACCCTTATGTTGTATAAACAGGACATTTACTCTCTAACAAACCCATCATTTCAGCGACAGGGTCTGCCACACGACTGTGGCCATAATGATTGGTTTGTTTGGGCCCCCACCGAAAAAGAAGCAATTAATCCCCCCCGCCGCCCACAATAATAATAACCCTTTTGTTTGGAGTTATTATAATAATATACAGCACAGGAGAGCGTAACCTTAAACCACACACACACAGCAAAGACTATAAAAATGATTAGGATAATAACCCTTTTATTTGAAGTTATTATAATAAAATGCTGCACAGGAGAGCATACTCCTACACCACACAGGGCAAACCCTGTAAAAATTATTTGGATTATATATTAATATCCCCTTTATTTGGAGTAAATAATGTCAAAGTCAGAAAAATGTCTCTATGCACGTTGCCATATTTGCACCGCACACTGGTCCGCGCTGCGCATGCGTACGCTCTCCCGTGAAGGCGCATACCCGCAATAGCGTGCACTCGCAGGCGCGGTATGCGTATTTACGGTAGAGTTTATGTAGTCGTAGCGTGCGACTCATTCGTTACATATTTTCACAATTAATGTAGTTTATAGATCATGATCCCTTTGATAGTTTCTGAAAGTTTGGATAACATAGAAGGTCCCTGTTTGAAGGAATCCCTCTTTGTGTTATACGAAGGGTCTAACAAGAGTCATAC